>NW_015175423.1:78204-82721 GCF_001447785.1 Gekko japonicus
CTGGAAGCAGGGGGCGGGGCTTCGTCATGTGCCCCGCCCCCCGTACCTCACCCGGGGAAACTGCGATCCCCCGCGATCCCCCCCGAAGTGACCTCTGCATATAGGCAAAAAGTTTGATAGTCTAACCATGCTGAAAGTTTGTAAAGCAAATACTTCAGCCACTGTAAAGTTAGTGGGATGCCAGCTGCAGTTCTAAGCATACAAGAATTCCATCGAAGTCCATGAAATTTACTTCCAGGTTGGATTGCCAAATCTGTTTTCATCAGGCATATATTTAGTCGCTGGCTGGATGAAAGCATAAATTATTACTGGCAGAGACCCAGTCCAGCAGCAAAGCATTCACTTCCTTTTCCCCCCCAGCAGTCTCCCCCCAGCCATGTATCATGTCACAAACTCCCTTTCAACCCCCTCCCCCATAATTTAAAAAGCAGTAGACTAGTGCTTCAAAAAGAAGGTAAAGTCCTGGTGATGGTTAATCCTATTGAATTTCATGTTATTTACTCCCAGTTTACGGGAAAACCGCAGCTATAAGTTCCAAAAAGGGAGAGATTTATTACAGACGTTAGAATGGTTGTCCATTTGTTTCTCAAGTAGGTGAGATTTTAATTCCTGTCTTGTCCAGAGAGTTCTTTTTCAAATTCCTTATCTGCAGTTTGGGTCAGTAAATTATATCAGCAAGCTGTGTTTTGCCTTCTGGCCTTTTCTGATAAGGGGAATTTGTACATTGTTGCATTTTATATGGGGAGAAAATTCACCAGGAGGAAATTTCTTCAGAAATTAGAAGTTCACCCCGAATTCCACAGCTTGATCCTAGGGATGCTTTGAAAGTTTGTCATATTAATAACTGGATGACAAATTCATCTTCTTATGTTTGCCAGGCGTCAGACTGAAGCCAACTGTGTATGGGTATTTTTCATTAGGAAATGTTTTCCTGCATTTTTTCTTTTTATACACATGCATGCTACAAGTTCAACAGTGCAGTCCTATGTGGAGTTACTCCAGTTTATGTCTATTGCTCTCAATAGACTTAGAATGGAGTAATTTTGAATAGGATTTAACTGTACGTTAATCATGGGTGGATGGAGATCTGTGGGCTCTTGAACTGTTGGGCAATCAAATTTTGTGCCTCTGAGCTGTTGCAGACTGTTCAGTTGTGATGTTAATATGTTGTTGAACGCTTTCACAGCCAGAGTTCATTAGCTGTTGTAGATTTTCTGGGCTGTTATGGCCATGGGCTTGGCATTGTAGTACCTGACATTTCTCCAGCAGCTGTGACTGACATCCTCAGAGGTATAACACAGAAAGATGGAGCACTCTCTGTGTCAAGATGAGAAGAAAAATGGTAGGCAGGTAATTTATATCTACTCAGGAAGGTGGGGTAGGGCTGAGTCATTATCCTGTAGGAGTTCCCCAGGCTGTGACATGCTAATGGAGGAGCTTTCCTGAGGAGGTTCTTTTGCATATGGATTGGCTGCTGAAATTCTAATCTTATCTGTAGTGCTATTGTAAGCTGTAGAGCATCTATTATTTCACTATTATGTTTTCATTTTTGAGTTGTTCACAGAGTCAAAATAGCAGGTATGAATTTTCCATGAACATGATTCTTTGGGCCAGGTCCTTGACTCAGAGTATAATAATAATTAAGCGTGATCAAGTCACAACTGACTCATGGTGACCCCAAAGGGTTTTCAAGGCAGGAGATGACCAGAGCTGGTTTGCCACTGCCTGCCTCTGTGTAGCTACTCTGCACTTCCTTGGTGGTCTCCCGTCCGAGTACCAACCAGAGACAACCCTACCTAGCTTCCAAGCTCTGGCTAGTCTGGTTGCATAACTTCATAGACCTAGACAAACATTTTTTTGAACAGTGAACTCTCAAGATGCCATGGAATATCTCATGAAAATTCTACCTTCTATGATCTCCTGGATGGAAGATCTTGGTCATACCCTTGATATAGATGCATGGTTAAGAATATGGAGGACTGCTAGATTTATGAGGGCTACAGCATATAAGGAGAATGTACTCAAGATGGTTTATAGATGGCATTGGATGCCAGAAAAAATTGCGAAACGATATAAAAATTATACAAATAGATGTTGGAAATGTAAGAGAATGGTTGGTACGTTCTACCATATGTGGTGGAATTGTACAAATGCACACAAGTATTGGCGAAAGGTAAAGAAAAAGATTTTTGGAATTACAAATGTAAATTTGAACCTAATTCCGGAAACGTATTTGTTGAATATGATCCCTGATGTTATTACACGAACAGATATGTATGTAATAATATTGATAGTAACATCTGCTAGAATTCTATGGGCCAAATATTGGAAACAGGATAAGATTCCTAGTGAGGAAGAATTGGTTAAGAAATTGTTAAACTTAGCAGAAATGGACAAGGTGAATATATTAATGCAAGATAAAGATGACAAAGTATATTTGAAGAGATGATTGAGGGTATATATATGGTTGAATGAGAAAAGAAAATTAGAGACGAATTATATTAACTTATAATAAAAAGAATTATTTTTTAAAAAAACCCTCTACCGCCTCAGTACATCCTCTGAGCCAGTTTGGTGTCATGATTAGGAGCTTTGGGGTTACTGACGACTCTATGCTTTCTGTGTCCCAGATTTGGACTGAAAACACTTAAATGTAATGCACATTTGTGCAGATAGGGAGGACCTTATACTCTGAGATGTGAAAAAACTTCCTAACATGGTAACTGTAAAGTTCAGATGTATGGCTGTAATCCTGCACATCGTTCATGTCTAAGCATTTATTTCAGTGAGACGTCCCTGTGGAACTGGATGTATTATGGCAGACTACTGCACAGGAACATCTCACTGAAATAAATGCTTAGACATGAACAATGTGCAGGACCACATTCAAGCGGGCATAGTTTTTTCTTCCCCTTCTGGTTTCTGTTCAAAAATCACACCCATCACTTTGATCATCCATACTGCCCTTTTAAGTACTTCCAAGTTAACAATGTAGTTTGGGAACTAGGTACAGGAGACGTTTAATGGGACACTGTCATGAGAAGTATTTCTCTGGATGAACCGCTGCTCCTCTAATTCCCGATTTACTTTTGGAAATTGGGGGAGCTGGGAGGGAATTAGCAGGAGCAGTTTTGGAAAGGAGAACTCTGGGAAGAAGCTGGAGACATTGGATCGACATGTGCTGGCATGCGACTGCCTTATTTCTGGTCTGTTTTCATTTTTTAGATTCTTAATTTGTGTATATCTCAAGAATATGTGTCAAAACGTACCTCATCGGGATTTGATTATCTTCCTAGCTTTCTCATTTCACTTCTTTTCTTTTTTTTATTATTGTGTTTATTAACTTTTCTACGCAGAACATTGTTTTTGAATAAACTCCAAGTGGCAGTTCAGAAGTTGTCCCAGTGGCCATTTGTGAAGACACTGTTTCTTGTGGACACAGCGATAAGAAATGTAACACACGAGAAGTTATATTTCTTTAAAGGTAAAGCGTGTGAGGTGACTCGTGTCAAATGATTGCTGTGACATTCATAATCGCTTCTGAGTTGGAGAACGTAAAGGCTATCTAATAGCATTTACATGAGTGACTGTAACATTATACTACAAATTCTCTCCTACTGTTTGAACAAGAAACAGCACTGGAGCTTGCGTGAAAATGTGTCTGCAGGAATATTAGGGAGGTATATTAGGGAAGGAACAGGCTAGCCTTTTGATACTGTCCATGGGGTTTTCTTGGCAAAGATACTGGAGTGGGTGACCATTTCCTTCTCCAGGGGATCACGCTTGGTCTGAGTTCTCTGCTTTGGCCTGTCCGTCTTTGGTGGCCCTCTATGGCATAGCCCACAGCTTCATCAAACCATGCAAGCCCCCTCGCCATGACAATGAGGGGTCAAAGAAGGTCAAAGAAGACGGGGACGGCAAAGGATGAGATGGTTAGACAGTGTCATAGATGCAACAAACATGAAGTTGAGCAAACTTCAGAGGACGGCGGAAGACCGGAAGGCCTGGCGTGATCTGGTCCGTGGGGTCGCGAAGAGTCGGACTCTGTGCGACTGAACAACAACAACAGGCTAGCCCAATCTCGTTAGATCTCGGAAGCTAAGAAGGGTGGGTCCTGGTTAGTACTTGGATGGGAAACCATCATGGAATTCCAGGGGTGCTACACAGTGGCAGGCAAGGGCAAACCACCTCTGAGCATCTCTTGCTTTGAAAACCTTATGGGGAAAAACCTTAGCAAACCTTATGACTTGATGGCACTTACCACCGCCTTAGGGAAGGGATGTGGCTCAATAGCAGAGCATCAAATTTGCATGCAGAAGAACTGAGGCTCAAAGGTTCAAGTGGCTGATGGTGTCAGAAGCCTCCACCTGAGACCCTGGAGATCCTCAGAGAATACAATACTGACCCTGATAGACCAGTGGTCTGATACAGTGTAAGATAGCTCCTTCCTTCCTTCCTTCCTTCCTTCCTTCCTTCCTTCCTTCCTTCCTTCCTTCCTTCCTTCCTTCCTTCGTATG
>NW_015175423.1:82836-89935 GCF_001447785.1 Gekko japonicus
GAAGACCGGAAGGCCTGGCGTGATCTGGTCCGTGGGGTCGCGAAGAGTCGGACTCTGTGCGACTGAACAACAACAACAGGCTAGCCCAATCTCGTTAGATCTCGGAAGCTAAGAAGGGTGGGTCCTGGTTAGTACTTGGATGGGAAACCATCATGGAATTCCAGGGTTGCTACACAGTGGCAGGCAAGGGCAAACCACCTCTGAGCATCTCTTGCTTTGAAAACCTTATGGGGAAAAACCTTTGCAAACCTTATGACTTGATGGCACTTACCACCGCCTTAGGGAAGGGATGTGGCTCAATAGCAGAGCATCAAATTTGCATGCAGAAGAACTGAGGCTCAAAGGTTCAAGTGGCTGATGGTGTCAGAAGCCTCCACCTGAGACCCTGGAGATCCTCAGAGAATACAATACTGACCCTGATAGACCAGTGGTCTGATCCTGCGTACGTTCGTTCCTTCCTTCCTTCCTTCCTTCCTTCCTTCCTTCCTGTAGCTCTATGGCTTTGAACGACTCACACTGATAAGCCAGATAAATGAAAATCAACTAAATATCAACCATTTTATTTTTATGTTCAATAACAATCGACAAAAAATGTACTACCGTTAGGGTAATTTTAACTTCCATTCTGGCCAATAATGTAGCAATCCTTTGTGAAGAAGGTAACACTGCCATCTCATGTATAAAAGGGGAGATCCAGCACCATCTGACTGAAATAAACAGGGAACATTCAAAGAAACGATGTTCTAGAGTGCCACTTTTTCCTTTTGTACCATCACAAAGCCTGTCTGTGAAGGGAATCCTTCCCTGATGGCCTATCATTTCTTCCAAAGGGGCCAGTACTCAGTTGAGCCAACATAAATATTTGGATACTGTCAAAAACTCAAAATATAATGGCAAGGAGTTTGACAGGGAAAGACCCAAGTATAATGGATGTCCTGCTCCCATTGGCCCTGTCCGAGAATCAAAATGGCCAAACTCGCCTCAAAATCCATGTGAGAGCATGAACAAAACAACATGGTGCTGGTATGATCCTTTTGTAGAGTTGCCAGCTCCAAGTTGGGAAATTCCTGGAGATTTGGGGGAAAGGAGTCTGGCGAGGGTGGGTTTTGGGGAGGGGAGGGACTTCAGTGGGGTATGTGAAGAGATGCATCGTCACCACTTTCTGCAGCAGTGAATTCCACGTGTTAATGACTGTTTGGGTGAAGAAGTACACCAAGCCAGTTTGTTGTAGTGGTTAGGAGTACGGACTTTAATCTGGGAGAACTGGATTTGATTCCCCACTCCTCTGCATGCAGCTGCTGGTGTGACCTCGGGTCAGTCATCCCTTTGGCCTGCTAGTACTTAGGAAATCCAATTCAAACAGGCTCTTTATTATAAGGGTTCGTGAAACCCTAAGCTATCAGCAAAATCCAGTTGCAAAGTGCATTGAGAGTGGATAGAAAGTGTGTTATTTAGTATGCATTAAAGCAGCTATCTCAAGTGGTTAAGACGCTGAACTGCAGGCTGTGGAAAGTCGGTAGTTCAGCAGTTCGAGATCCGAATGTGCCGCATGACGGAGTGAGCTCCCATATCTAGTTCCAGCTCCTGCCAACCTAGCAGTTTAAAAGCAAGAAATTGCAAGTAGATAAATAGGTACCACTTTGGTGGGAAGGTAACAGCATTCTGTGCGCCTTGGTGTTTAGTCATGCCGGCCACATGACCACGGAAACGGCTTCAGACAGTGCTGGCTCTTCGGCTTTGAAACAGAGGTGAGCACCGCAACCCTAGAGTCGGATTCGACTGGCTTTCGAGCAAGGGAGACCTTTACCTTTTACCTTTAAATGCTTTAAGGGAGAAGCGGAACGAGGCTGCGCATGTGCCTGCCCTCCAAACTGCAATTTCGCAGCTTGGAGTGCGGGTGTGCGCAGGGCTTCTCCCCCAAAGCATTTAAACGTTAAATACTTTTTTTTGGGGGGGGAGAAGCAGGGACCATGCACCTGCACTCCAAGCTGTGAATTCGTGGCTTGGAGGGCAAGCACGCGCGGCCTCTCCCTGCTCCTCCCCCAAAGTCATGGGATCTTGGGAGGAAGTTGGGGCGCTGGGCCCCAGGGGGTACCACTGTTGCTACGGGCCTGTGGGACACGTTTTAGAATCAGGGTGGGTTTTTTTGGGGGGGGAGAGCAGCCAGGCCCGTTGAGCTTCACCTTTGCCCCACATGAATGGATAGCACAACCTGAAACATTTAGCCAGGGCTATTTTTGGGCAGGAAAAAAAGGAATGCACAGGAATGGAGTGCCGGCTGGCACCCAGCAGGAACTCATTAGCATAATAGGCCACACCCAACAGTAGGAACTCATTAGGATTGGCTACATTAGGGGTGTGTGGCCTAACATGCAAAGGAGTTCCTGCTACAAAAAAAGCCCTGGGTTTTGACAACGAACAAGGTCAACAGAATAAGAAGCAAAAGGTGGGTGTGGCTGGATGAGCACACTTCTGGTAACATGGGGGTGCAGCCTAATGTGCTAATAAGCTATGCTGTCAGGGGTGCGGCCTAATGGGCCAATGAGTGGTGCTGTCAGGGGTGTGGCCTAATATGCTAATGAGTTCCTGCTGTTGGGTGTGGCCTATTATGCTAATGAGTTCCTGCTGGGCTTTTTCTACAAAAAGAGCCCTGCCTATAGCTACAACTTCCGGGGAAAGCTTGTCCTCTGATACTGACTTTTTCATTGAGGAAAGTACTGATGATCTTTCAATGAACCCCCTCCGTTTGACAATGGCTGTCACAGGGGTTCGTTCCTGCCCATTTCCTCTATTGCTTTTTATTTGAGAGATGAGTTAATCTGCCCAACCAAACCGAGTATTCCTGAGCTCTGGATGCAGTACTAAGCTGCATGTAGTGTTTATACATCTTTTGCATTGTATTCCTGCAAGTTCTGGGTTCTAAGGTAAGCGTTTGTTGTACAACCTTAAAATTATGGTGAGTTTTGATTTATTACAGAAGCTTTGCAAAACCTGGAAACCTTGGCACGCGACCCAAAAAGAGAGGGACTCTTGCATATAAACACCGGGACATTCTTTGCAGGGCTCAGACAGGTAGGTCTTGTTTGCAGACGAACAAAAGCCAAGGAGAAACAGAAACACCCATGTTGGATCCATCTAGTCCAGCATCCCATCTCCCACAATGGCCAACTGGATGCCCCCTTAAGGCCTACAAACAGGGCATAGAGGTCAAAGCCTCCCTCAGTTCTCATTCCCTAGCACTGGTATGCAGAGGGGTACAGTGGGAGGGCTTCCGGAGTTCTGGCCGGGTTGGTGGACCTCCTGATGGCCCCTGGGTTTCGGCCACTGTGTGACACAGAGTGTTGGACTGGATGGGCCATTGGCCTGATCCAACATGACTGCTCTTATCTTCTTCTGTCTAGGGCAGTAATGCTCTGTATCTTTGGTGCTTACAGGGGCCGCAATGGGAGGGCTTCTGGAGTTCTGGCCCCGCACCTGGGTTTTGGCCACTGTGTGACACAGAGTGTTGGACTGGATGGGCCACTGGCCTGATCCAACATGGCTTCTCTGATCTTCTTCTGCCTAGGGCAGTAATGCTCTGTATCCTTGGTGCTTGCATGGCAACAGGGGGAGGGCTTCTGGAGTTCTGGCCCTGCTGGTGGACCTCCTGATGGCACCTGGGTTTTGGCCACTGTGTGACACAGAGTGTTGGACTGGATGGGCCATTGGTCTGATCCAGCATGGCTTCTCTTATCTTCTTCTGTCTAGGGCAGTAATGCTCTGTATCCTTGGTGCTCACAGGGGCCACAATGGGAGGGCTTCTGGAGTTCTAGCCCTGCTGGTGGACCTCCTGATGGCCCCTGGGTTTCGGCCACCGTGTGACACAGAGCGTTGGACTGGATGGGCCATTGGCCTGATCCAGCATGGCTTCTCTTATGTTCTTATGTTCTCTGAAAGTAGATGTTCCATTTAGCTAGTAGCCATTGATGGACTGAACCGCCATGAATTTTAAGGTTGGCTACTGCTTTGATTCGCTTTCATCGGCTGCTCATCTAGGGTGGGGCAGCCAGCAAGGTGAAGTAATCAGTGGACTGGGAATGGCATCACTGCATTGCTGTCACTTAAGAACATAAGAACATAAGAGATGCCAATGTTGGATCAGGCCAAAGGCCCATCCAGTCCAACACTCTGTATCACACAGTGGCCAGAAATACCAGGTGCCATCAGGAGGTCCACCAGTGGGGCCAGGACATTAGAAGCCCTCCCACTGTTGACCCCCCCAAGCACCAAGAAGACAGAGCATCACTTGCCGCAGAGCCCCTATCTATACCTTGTGGCTAATAGCCACTGATGGACCTCTGCTCCATATGCTTATCTAATTCCCTTTTGAAGTAACTTCTTGCCTGGCATCTTCCATAGTCGGAAGGGCACAATGGGCATCTGTGATTGCAATGAGGGAGGAAAACACTGTGATGTTACTAGTCGAGGCAATTGAAAACCACAGCAAAACAGCATCCAAGTAACCCGGGGCAACAGCAGGCTGAAACCGGGCCGACCACTGAAGGGCGGTGACATAATGCAGAATGGGGGGAAACCCAGAATAAAAAGAAGGTTGAACTCGATTTTAGTGCAGAGTTGTTTGGAGGACGCCGTGGTGAACATGGATTAAAAGGAGATTGCAGAAATGGCCTACTATCCAGCTAAAGACAACTGTACCCTTTCAAATAATGTGTCATAGGACTTGTTTATCCTTTTGTCAGAATTAAGTGGTATAACTATATTTGGACTGTTCATGCTTGACAGCGTAATCCTAAATGAGCCAGGGAAACTCCTGAAAGAAGTTCTGCCTTGGGCCATAGGATTCTGTTTAAACCACCCATCAGGTTCTTTCAGGGCCCCCACACCTTACCTGCAAGATTCTGTTCTGGTTCTGGGCTTCTGAAATTAAAAATGGGCCACCTTTACAGCCATTAAAGTCGGGGCTAAAAAGGATCAGCCAAAACCATACAGTTACAGATGCTTTTGAGAGCCAGTTTGGTGTAGTGGTTAAGTGTGCAGGCTCTAATCTGGGAGAACCGGGTTTGATTCCCCACTCCTCCACTTGGAGCTCCTGGATGACCTTGGGCAAGCCGCAGTTCTGGCACAGCTGTTCTCTCAGAGTTCTCTCAGCCCCACCTACCTCATGGTGTCTGTTGTGCGGAGGGGAAGGGAAAAGAGTTTGTAAACTGCTCTGAGACTCTGAATGAAGGGCGGGGTATAAATCCAATCTCTTCTTCTTCTTCTAGACATGATTGTAGCTCGATGCAGAGTAATATTTTGTATATGTGAGTGAATCCCATGCATCTCTCATTTTGGATCTGTCAGGTTCAATTACATATCATCTGCTCTTAGATTCTGGCGAGTGATGCTTCCTCTTCCTGTGATGATGATCTTGCTGCTTTTGAGAGGAGCCTTGGATCGCCACAAGACTTGGAGATCAGAGATGTCCTGAAAGAATTTGTGTGCCGTCGAAATCACTCCAATGAAGCCTCTGAGTTCAGGAGCCGAATTCATTTAGTAAAGGAATCTGTAAGGGGTTTTTTTGTTTTGTTTTCATTAAGGTGATTTAACATTCCTTTCTTAGTCTCACACAGTAAGGATTTAATATGGTGTAAAGTAGTTTTTTTTTTTGCCCTGACCAGAATGGCCCAGGCTAGCCTGATCTCATCAGATTGTTAGCAACAAAAATATTTGTCTAAAATAATCACACAAGACCAATTCAGCAGTGAAGGTCTGAAGGCTTTACTGTCCAGTAAAGGGAACCTCCACGAATCTCAGTTAAAACATTGGTTGCATGGCATTATAAAGGTGCTCATATAATTATAAAAAGGTAAAGGTTCCCTTGCTCGAAAGCCAGTCGAATCCGACTCTAGGGTTGCGGTGCTCATCTCCGTTTCAAAGCCGAAGTGCCAGCGCTGTCCAAAGACGTTTCCGTGGTCATGTGGCGAGCATGACTAAACACCGAGGCGCACGGATCGCTGTTACCTTCCCACCGAAGTGGTGCCTATTTATCTACTTGCAATTTCTTGCTTTCAAACGGCTAGTTTGGCAGGAGCTGGAACTAGAGACGGGAGCTCACTCCATCATGCGGCACACTCGGTCCTCGAACTGCTGAACTACCGACCTTCCACAGCCTGCAGTTCAGCGTCTTAACCACTTGAGCTACCGCAGCTCCTCATATAATCATAAGCAAAAGCAAAACCGTATCCGCGGCCTCCATTGTTACCTCATTGTTGGAAAGGCATCTGGGTTTACAATCTTAGCCGATACGCCTACTGAACTGAACCACCCCTCCCCGCATTCCAGAGCCCCCGGGCTCTATTCCGTATTTGGTGAATTATGAGTCCTAGCATCTGTAAGCTACCTTCTCTACTAAGTGCTATGTGGTTTCGAGATCTAAGCTGCAAAAGCTAGCTAGTTTTATAATATTGATATATTTCAATAATGGAAGGTTGTATCAATCAAAATTATTATTGCCCCCCCCCCCAAGATCTTTAAACAGGATCAGACAGTTCAATTAACTTGGTAAGAATGTTTATCAGCTGATACTCTCCTAAGGCCATGAGAAATAAGAATAGCGAAGAATCTCTCACAGCCTTCACGGGGGAGGCTCTACTTCACAGTGTTACATAAGCGCAGCTATCTACGTTCACACAGGCCTGTCTAAATCTCTCCTCTTTAGGGATGTCAGAGGAGGATCCTTGCTGACAGATTGATACAAAGCCAGCAGGTGCTACATGAGGCTTGGGAACTGCAAGGGGGGAGGAAATGGCGAAAGCAATAGTGATAACATTCAGCAGAGCAAAGCTATGTACATCAGAGACTCAGACATGCATGTATACCGACCCAATGACCAGGCAAAGGTCCGATTCTGACACCACCTTTAACAACAACCAATAATTGAGCCTTTTTAAAAGTGTGTGTGTGTGTGTATAGGGCTTTTTTTGTAGAAAAGGTCCAGCAGGAACTCATTAGCATAATAGGCCACACCCAACAGTAGGAACTCATTAGCATATTAGGCCACACCCCTGACTGCACCACTCATTAGCATATTAAGCTGCATTCCCATGTTACCAGAAGT
>NW_015175423.1:90175-97014 GCF_001447785.1 Gekko japonicus
ATGTATTATTATTCCATTAAATGTTTCTCTCTCTCTGGTGTGGACAGCAACCAATACAAAGTAGGCAGCTAGGATCTTTCATTTGCATGAACCATATACAAAGTAACTATTTACAGTACAGCAATTGGATTATAAAGCAACAAATATCGTTGGCCGTTACCGGCAACATAACCAATAGCCTTGAAGGCCTTTGGAGCCTTCACTCTGACTCAAGCTCCAGCGGTACATAGCAAACAGAATTAAAACAATCTCAAAACAGTCTTGATTTAGGGCATCAGGTGGTTGGATGATCGCCCTGTAGACGATGCTGCGGTGGAGCCTTGTTCGGCAGAGTCTCTAGGTGTCTACTCACGAAACACATCTCCGCATTGCAAGGGAGGCCCATATGTAATGGAAGTTTGTCGCTGCAGCCAAAGGCCTGGTGGAACAGCTCTGTTTTACAGGCTCTGCAGAACTGTAGTAGGTCTTACAGGTCCCTGATCTCAAATGGGAGCATGTTCCACCAGGCCGGGCCAAGGCAGAGAAAGCCCTGCCCCCGGTCAAGGCTAAACGGATGTCCTTTGGGGCGGAGACCACCAGAAGGTATTGGTCTGCAGAGCACGAAGGCTCTGTGGGGGCACATATGGGGAGAGACGGTTCTGTTATCTGTGTGCAAATGTTCACCCCTTGGAGCGCCCCGTTGTGCCCCTTTTGTCTGCCTACTGCCCGTACAGATCCACTTTTGCTTTCTTTCCTTTTTAGTTATTTCCCGTTGTCTTGCTTGGTCGATCTATCCTTCATCTCCCCTTAGATCCAGCTTCTGCAGAGTGCGATTCATGGACAACACGGCATGCCAATTTCAATAGCCGACGGATATTTGGGCTGGCGAGCGATAGGAGAGCAGTTGGCTGAGACGAGTGCCAGTTGCAGTGAGATAATGAAGTTGCTGAGCAAGACACAGTATGTGCCGGACGCCTCGTTCAGCTCTTGCCAGGAGCAGCTCCTCCAGTCCCTGTAGGTAGTACGCGAAAAGCCAGTCTTGTTCACCACCACAGCAGAATAAAATGTGGTTTGATCAGCATTGCTAGGTTAGCAGGAAACTGGAGGAAGAAGATACATCTGAGACAGAACATGGAGCTCCAGCTGCTGCCCCGTGATGTGTGCCCCTTCCCCTTTGCGTTGTCTCAATCAGGGGTCCCCAGCTTTTTAGAGCCTGCAGGCACCTTTGGAAGTCTGACGCACGGTGGTGGGAGCAACCACAAAATGGCTGTCGCTGGAGGTGAGGCCAGCCACAAAATGGCCGCCACGGCCTACCTTCAGTCACATGGTGACGATCCTCGTGCTGTGGTAGCAGCTGCCGCCAAAGCAATGTTTTTTTAAAAATCTGCACAGCCAATCAAATCTCCAGTAGCCAACCAGAAGCCTTGCTGGGCAAGAGCTCCTGCTGGCCCCACCTACTTTCTGAAGACGCTTAGGGGGTGCAAGGGAAGGAGGAGGAGGAGGAGATTGGATTTATACCCCGCCCTTCACTACCCGAAGGAGTCTCAGAGCGGCTTACAATCTCCTTTCCCTTCCCCTCCCCACAACAGATACCCCATGAGGTAGGTTTGGTGTAGTGGTTGAGTGCGCGGATTCCAATCTGGGAGAACCGGGTTTGTTTCCCCACTCCTCCACTTGCACCTGGCTGGATGACCTTGGGCAAGCCATAGTTCTGATAAGAGCTGTTCTTGAAAAAGAGCCGTTTCTGTCAGAGCTCTCTCAGCCCCGCCTACCTCACAGGGTGTCTGTTGTGGGGAGGGGAAGGAGATTGTAAGCCGCTCTGGGACACCTTTGGGTAGTGAAGGGCGAGGTATAAATCCAATCTCTTCTTCTCTTCCTCTTTTTCTAGGTGGGGCTGAGAGAGCAGCTATGAGAGAACTTGTGACCGACCCACGGTCTCACCAGCAGCTGCATGTGGAGGAGTGGGGAATCAAACCCAGTTCTCTCAGATTAGAGTCCATGCTCCTAACCATGACACCAAACTGGAAAGGTGTTGGTAGGCATCATGGCACTCACGGGGACCATGCTAGGGATCCCTGGTCTATGTTTACCTGCTCTGTGTCTGAACATTGTTGTGATGTGGGGGAGCCCCCATGTTGTCAGTGGCAGCTGATAATGTGGAGTGTGACAACACGTATCAGAACCTCCCAGGAGTGGAACTTGAGGAGGGCAGGTTTTGGGGAGAAATCTCAACAGGTTATAATGCCGTTGAGCCTACCCTCCAAAGCAGCTGTTTTCTCTAGGGGAATTGACCTCTGTAGTCTGGAGATGAGTTGAAATTCTGGGAGATCTCCAGGCATCCCTCCTTGTAACTTTCCCCTCCCTGCAGCCTCTCTCTCTCTCTCTGTTTCTGTTATGTACTGGGACTGGAACATTCCAGGACTGTTTCTAACCAGAGACTGGCCGAGCTTGAAGCTCTAGAACAATAGCCCACCAGGACTCTGGAGGTGGCCAATGAGGAGTTAATGGTTCTGACCATGGCCTATCATTGGTAGTTGTTTGGGGAAGTGGGTGGAGTTGCATGCTATTTAAACAGGGCGGTTGCCCTGGCTTTTTCACTTTTTGTTCTTGCTGAATCACTAATAAAGGAGAGCTGATCACTAGGCTTGGGGGTCAGACCATCCATGGAACCCAGCATTTAACAGCTTCTCTGTCTCTCAGACAGGCAGACAGACAAAGAAAAAACAGCTCAATTTCGGTACTCTGTCCCTCGTGTATAAAATGATCTTCACCAGTCCAGGTCTGGGGTTCTGGTGGCCTGGGCCCACCCAAATCCGTTCAGCCAATAGATCCTTTGATTTCACTCCTGGCTGTGAAATCCATCTGTAATTACATTTCATTGTACCTGAGGAAGTGTACCTGCACATGAAAGCTCACACCTTGAATAAAAACTTTGTGAATCTTAAAGGTGCCCCTGGACTTCGTCTGGAAGGATGAGGTTTTCCAGCCCTGAGGTTGCCTCATGCACTGGTCAATCTCAATTAATGCCACCCCTTTCTGCTCTCATCCCTGACAAGGGAAGCTGGATATGCTGCAGGGAAGGGACAAGTTCTGAGTTCTAGATGCATTGCAGTGATCAGCTCTGGTTTATTAAGTGATTTCCGCAAACTACAGGACATGCTAGCAGGGCTGGAGCCCTGCTTATAAGCATGCAAAACACCACACCCAACACACACACACTCCCAGTGATAGGCTATTTACATGACACCTCTTATCTATTGGTTAGTTCGTGGATCCAGGCGAGCTGTTGTTCTAGGGAAGCAAGCTCAGTCCATTCTAGGTACAGCTTGAGGAATGGCTTAGGCTCAATACATAACAGTACATCTGCTTTTTTGGCTTGTTTTGTAGTTGGTAGTTATGCCCATACAGTGCAATCTTAAGACCTGTTCACACCCTCCTAAAGACACTGAAGACAATGCATTTCAAAGGTTGTAACTCTTTCTAAACCTGGGACTCTGTAGGCTCTTACATCGTTGCCACACTAATTGCATTCTGTGTATGTTTCTGAATTTCTTTTGTTAATAACCAAACTGGAAGGTTTTGGGGTTTTTTTAAAGAGTGGTGAGATCCCGGGGATAAGCACATGAGCGTTTTTGATTGAAAGATCTGAACAGCCCATGCAGGGTTGCAAAGGCAGCCCCCTGCGCTGTCTGTATTCACATTTTGTTTGCTTATAATGTCATTTGGGAAATGAGAACATGAATTATGGTGTAATGTTGTCATTTTCCATTCGACAAACATCTCTCTCTCTCTCTCTCTCATTTCCAAATGAGTTCCAAATTGAAAAAGGTGCTTTGTTTGCTGCTCTTGTTCGTGTCCCAGCTTTTTCGGTGTCGACAAGTCATCTCTGGGAACTGGGATCCCTGATTAAATAATGAATCAGAAGTTGTTCCAACAGCTCAAGTAGCTGTAAAGGTGAAAAGTGTTTCCTGAACAGCATTATTTCTATTGGTTGGGAACGACGGCAGGTTACAATGCAACATTGTCAGTATATATATTTTTAAAAGTAATGGCTTCTAGGTGCCGCTGTTTAGGTTAGCCTTTTAAATGCCGACTGCAAGCTTTAATTGCTTTCATCAGTCCTTTGAGTAAAGCTTTCTTTAATCAGGAATGACAAATTTTAATTTAATGGGAATGAGAGGGACGTGGTGTTTCCCAGACTATAGATGGCTACAGATGATTACAGATTATTGTTTTGGTAAAACAACAAAAGCATCTTGGTATAGATGAATCAGGGTCCTTCTCTTCTAACGAATGGGAGCTTTAGCTTCATAAACTGCAAGGATCCTGCACGGTCTCTACTACCTCATGTAAGTTCTGGCAACAGGCAGGTTTATTTAAATTGGATTCACCGGTTAAAAAGTGGATGCTGCACTCAAAGGCGGGTTCATTCTTTGCATGGCAAGTGTGTTTGCTGCAGGGGCTTGTGCCTGCTGTTTGGTAATGTGTGAAATGACTCTGATACTATATGTTACAAGCATATTTTTTCTGTATATACTCTTTGTCGCCCCTCCCCCCAAGTGTAATGTAAAGATATTACTTTTGTAAATGTGGTGGATGGGTGCCAGTTTGGTGTAGTGGTTAAGTGCGCGGACTCTAGTCTGGGAGAACTGGGTTTGATTCAACCACGCCTCCACTTGCAGCTGCTGGATGACCTTGGGCAAGCCATAGTTCTGTCAGAGCTGTTCTTGAAAAAGAGGTGTTTCTGTCAGAGCTCTCTCAGCCCTGCCTACCTCACAGGGTGTCTGTTGTGGGGAGGGGAAGGGAAAGGAATTTGTAAGCCGCTCTGAGACTCCTTCGGGTAGTGAAGGGCGGGGTATAAATCCAATCTCCTCCTCCTCCTCCTCTTCTTCTTCTTCTTGAAGTCTTTGGTAGTGGAGCTGTCCAGTGTATCATAGAATCATAGAATCACAGAGTTGGAAGGGGCCAGGCAGGCCATCTAGTCCAACACCCTGCTCAATGCAGGATCAGCCTAGATCATCCCTGACAAGGGTTTGTCCAGCCGCTGCTCGAAGACTGCCAAGGAGGGGGAGCTCACCACCTCCCCAGGCAGCTGATTCCACTGTGGCACAACTCTGACCGTCAAAACAGTTTCTAGCCGGTAGACTGCAAAGGAATTAAATATACGTACCAGTGATTCTGCAGTTTCAAAAAGCTTTATCATATTAACTGAATTAACTGTTTCCCTGCGCATTCCTATATCCATTGCCCACCATCAGCCCCCTGCTTGGAGGATAAATCCCCATTCCGTTGAGTTAAGCCTTAGAAGTCACTTGTGGTTGCCTAATACAACAATCTACTCCAATTTTGTGCGGACATGGGCACCGGTTTTAGAATTTATGTCATCAAAAGATATACTACCTTCAAACCCTTTGTATCATAAATGGTTATTCTGATAAATAATGCAACACAAATATCGTCCAGTGGCCACTAACCTTCAAACAACTGTCTACAAATAATAAAATAAATAGAAGATTTACTCAGCGTAAAGTGCCAAACTTTAGTATTATATGTAACGCCATTCTATAGTCTATGCATTATGTTTGTTGTGTTATACTATATTATGTTTAGTTTATACCTAGTTAAGATGAGGAGCTGCGGTGGCTCAAGTGGTTAAGACGCTGAACTGCAGGCTGTGGAAGGTCAGTAGTTCAGCAGTTCGAGACACGAGTGTGCCGCATGACAGAGTGAGTTCCGTCTCCTGCCAACCTAGCAGTTCGAAAGCAAGAAATTGCAAGTAGATAAATAGGTACCACTTCGGTGGGAAGGTAACAGCGTTCCATGCGCCTTGGTGTTTAGTCATGCCAGCCACATGACCACGGAAACGTCTTCGGACAGCGCTGGCTCTTCGGCTTTGAAACTGAGATGAGCACCGCAACCCTAGAGTCGGATTCGACTGGCTTTCAAGCAAGGGAACCTTTACCTTTAAGATGTATATGCTATGCTGAGGATTATTAGGAAGGGAATTGCCAATATCATAATGCCCCTATATAAATCAATGGTGCAACCTCATTTGGAATACTGTGTGCAGTTCTGGTCACCACACCTTAAAAAGGATATTATAGCTTTGGAAAAAGTGCAGAAAAGGGCAACTCGAATGATAAAAGGGTTGGAACACTTTCCCTATGAGGAAAGGTTAAAGCGCTTAGGGCTCTTTAGCTTGGAGAAAAGACGACTGAGGGGTGACATGATCGAGGTTTATAAGATTATGCATGGGAAAGAGCAGGTAAAGAAAGAGGTACTTTTCTCCCTTTCTCACAATACAAGAACCCGTGGGCACTCCATGAAATTGCTGAGCGGTCGGGTTAGAACGGATAAAAGGAAGTACTTCTTCACCCAAAGAGTGATTAACACATGGAATTCACTGCCACAGGAAGTGGTGGGTGCTACAAGCATGGACAGCTTCAAAAGGGAATTAGATAGGCATATGGAGCAGAGGTCCATCAGTGGCTATTAGCCACAAGGTATAGCTAGGGGCTCTGGGGCAAGTGATGCTCTGTCTTCTTGGTGCTTGGGGGGGGGTCAACAGTGGGAGGGCTTCTAATGTCCTGGCCCCACTGCTGGACCTCCTGATGGCACTGGTATTTCTGGCCACTGTGTGACACAGAGTGTTGGACTGGATGGGCCTTTGGCCTGATCCAACATTGGCGTCTCTTATGTTCTTATGTTCTTAAACCACTAGGCCATTCAGGTTTGACCCAGAGCATATCACTGATGAATATACAGTGGAGGTGAACAATAGGTTTGACTAGATTTGATAGACAGAGTGCCTGAAGAAGTATGGATGGAGGTTTATGACATTGTACAGGAGGCAGCAATCA
>NW_015175423.1:98399-98600 GCF_001447785.1 Gekko japonicus
TGCTAGGGATCCCTGGTCTATGTTTACCTGCTCTGTGTCTGAACATTGTTGTGATGTGGGGGAGCCCCCATGTTGTCAGTGGCAGCTGATAATGTGGAGTGTGACAACACGTATCAGAACCTCCCAGGAGTGGAACTTGAGGAGGGCAGGTTTTGGGGAGAAATCTCAACAGGTTATAATGCCGTTGAGCCTACCCTCCAA
>NW_015175423.1:98679-134365 GCF_001447785.1 Gekko japonicus
ATCCCTCCTTGTAACTTTCCCCTCCCTGCAGCCTCTCTCTCTCTCTCTGTTTCTGTTATGTACCGGGACTGGAACATTCCAGGACTGTTTCTATCAGAGACTGGCCGAGCTTGAAGCTCTAGAACAATAGCCCACCAGGACTCTGGAGGTGGCCAATGAGGAGTTAATGGTTCTGACCATGGCCTATCATTGGTAGTTGTTTGGGGAAGTGGGTGGAGTTGCATGCTATTTAAACAGGGCGGTTGCCCTGGCTTTTTCACTTTTTGTTCTTGCTGAATCACTAATAAAGGAGAGCTGATCACTAGGCTTGGGGGTCAGACCATCCATGGAACCCAGCATTTAACAGCTTCTCTGTCTCTCAGACAGGCAGACAGACAAAGAAAAAACAGCTCAATTTCAGTACTCTCTCCCACGTGTATAAAATGATCTTCACCAGTCTAGGTCAGGGGTTCTGGTGGCCTGGGCCCATCCAAATCCGTTCAGCCAATAGATCCTGTGATTTCACTCCTGGCTGTGAAATCCATCTGTAATTACATTTCATTGTACCTGAGGAAGTGTGCCTGCACATGAAAGCTCACACCTTGAATAAAAACTTTGTGAGTCTTAAAGGTGCCCCTGGACTTTGTCTGGAAGGATGAGGTTTTCCAGCCCTGAGGTTGCCTCATGCACTGGTCAATCTCAATTAATGCCACCCCTTTCTGCTCTCATCCCTGACAAGGGAAGCTGGATATGCTGCAGGGAAGGGACAAGTTCTGAGTTCTAGATGCATTGCAGTGATCAGCTCTGGTTTATTAAGTGATTTCCGCAAACTACAGGACATGCTAGCAGGGCTGGAGCCCTGCTTATAAGCATGCAAAACACCACACCCAACACACACACACTCCCAGTGATAGGCTATTTACATGACACCTCTTATCTATTGGTTAGTTCGTGGATCCAGGCGAGCTGTTGTTCTAGGGAAGCAAGCTCAGTCCGTTCTAGGTATAGCTTGAGGAATGGCTTAGGCTCAATACATAACAGTACATCTGCTTTTTTGGCTTGTTTTGTAGTTGGTAGTTATGCCCATACAATGCAATCTTAAGACCTGTTCACACCCTCCTAAAGACACTGAAGACAATGCATTTCAAAGGTTGTAACTCTTTCTAAACCTGGGACTCTGTAGGCTCTTACATCGTTGCCACACTAATTGCATTCTGTGTATGTTTCTGAATTTCTTTTGTTAATAACCAAACTGGAAGGTTTTTGGGTTTTTTTAAAGAATGGTGAGATCCCGGGGATAAGCACATGAGCGTTTTTGATTGAAAGATCTGAACAGCCCATGCAGGGTTGCAAAGGCAGCCCCCTGCGCTGTCTGTATTCACATTTTGTTTGCTTATAATGTCATTTGGGAAATGAGAACATGAATTATGGTGTAATGTTGTCATTTTCCATTCGACAAACATCTCTCTCTCTCTCTCTCTCTCTCTCATTTCCAAATGAGTTCCAAATTGAAAAAGGTGCTTTGTTTGCTGCTCTTGTTCGTGTCCCAGCTTTTTCGGTGTCGACAAGTCATCTCTGGGAACTGGGATCCCTGATTAAATAATGAATCAGAAGTTGTTCCAACAGCTCAAGTAGCTGTAAAGGTGAAAAGTGTTTCCTGAACAGCATTATTTCTATCTGTCTCTCAGACAGGCAGACAGACAAAGAAAAAACAGCTCAATTTCAGTACTCTGTCCCTCGTGTATAAAATGATCTTCACCAGTCCAGGTCTGGGGTTCTGGTGGCCTGGGCCCACCCAAATCCGTTCAGCCAATAGATCCTTTGATTTCACTCCTGGCTGTGAAATCCATCTGTTGGTTGGGAAGATGGGCTGTTGGTGGTGACAACGACGGCAGATTACAACGCAACATTGTCAGTATATATATTTTTAAAAGTAATGGCTTCTAGGTGCCGCTGTTTAGGTTAGCCTTTTAAATGCCGACTGCAAGCTTTAATTGCTTTCATCAGTCCTTTGAGTAAAGCTTTCTTTAATCAGGAATGACAAATTTTAATTTAATGGGAATGAGAGGGACGTGGTGTTTCCCAGACTATAGATGGCTACAGATGATTACAGATTATTGTTTTGGTAAAACAACAAAAGCATCTTGGTATAGATGAATCAGGGTCCTTCTCTTCTAACGAATGGGAGCTTTAGCTTCATAAACTGCAAGGATCCTGCACGGTCTCTACTACCTCATGTAAGTTCTGGCAACAGGCAGGTTTATTTAAATTGGATTCACCGGTTAAAAAGCGGATGCTGCACTCAAAGGCGGGTTCATTCTTTGCATGGCAAGTGTGTTTGCTGCAGGGGCTTGTGCCTGCTGTTTGGTAATGTGTGAAATGACTCTGATACTATATGTTACAAGCATATTTTTTCTGTATATACTCTTTGTCGCCCCTCCCCCCAAGTGTAATGTAAAGATATTACTTTTGTAAATGTGGTGGATGGGTGCCAGTTTGGTGTAGTGGTTAAGTGCGCGGACTCTAGTCTGGGAGAACTGGGTTTGATTCAACCACGCCTCCACTTGCAGCTGCTGGATGACCTTGGGCAAGCCATAGTTCTGTCAGAGCTGTTCTTGAAAAAGAGGTGTTTCTGTCAGAGCTCTCTCAGCCCTGCCTACCTCACAGGGTGTCTGTTGTGGGGAGGGGAAGGGAAAGGAATTTGTAAGCCGCTCTGAGACTCCTTCGGGTAGTGAAGGGCGGGGTATAAATCCAATCTCCTCCTCCTCCTCCTCTTCTTCTTCTTCTTGAAGTCTTTGGTAGTGGAGCTGTCCAGTGTATCATAGAATCATAGAATCACAGAGTTGGAAGGGGCCAGGCAGGCCATCTAGTCCAACACCCTGCTCAATGCAGGATCAGCCTAGATCATCCCTGACAAGGGTTTGTCCAGCCGCTGCTCGAAGACTGCCAAGGAGGGGGAGCTCACCACCTCCCCAGGCAGCTGATTCCACTGTGGCACAACTCTGACCGTCAAAACAGTTTCTAGCCGGTAGACTGCAAAGGAATTAAATATACGTACCAGTGATTCTGCAGTTTCAAAAAGCTTTATCATATTAACTGAATTAACTGTTTCCCTGCGCATTCCTATATCCATTGCCCACCATCAGCCCCCTGCTTGGAGGATAAATCCCCATTCCGTTGAGTTAAGCCTTAGAAGTCACTTGTGGTTGCCTAATACAACAATCTACTCCAATTTTGTGCGGACATGGGCACCGGTTTTAGAATTTATGTCATCAAAAGATATACTACCTTCAAACCCTTTGTATCATAAATGGTTATTCTGATAAATAATGCAACACAAATATCGTCCAGTGGCCACTAACCTTCAAACAACTGTCTACAAATAATAAAATAAATAGAAGATTTACTCAGCGTAAAGTGCCAAACTTTAGTATTATATGTAACGCCATTCTATAGTCTATGCATTATGTTTGTTGTGTTATACTATATTATGTTTAGTTTATACCTAGTTAAGATGAGGAGCTGCGGTGGCTCAAGTGGTTAAGACGCTGAACTGCAGGCTGTGGAAGGTCAGTAGTTCAGCAGTTCGAGACACGAGTGTGCCGCATGACAGAGTGAGTTCCGTCTCCTGCCAACCTAGCAGTTCGAAAGCAAGAAATTGCAAGTAGATAAATAGGTACCACTTCGGTGGGAAGGTAACAGCGTTCCATGCGCCTTGGTGTTTAGTCATGCCAGCCACATGACCACGGAAACGTCTTCGGACAGCGCTGGCTCTTCGGCTTTGAAACTGAGATGAGCACCGCAACCCTAGAGTCGGATTCGACTGGCTTTCAAGCAAGGGAACTTTTAACTGAAGATAACAGGGATCGAACCTGGGACCTTCTGTATGCCAAGCAGATGCTCTGCTACTGAGCCATGCCCCTATCCTAGTAATGCTTCTGAGATTCTGGTATTTTCAGTTGCAAATAATGTTAGCTTACACATCTGGGTTTGCCACCAACTATACAATTCCTACACAGTAATCAGTATACAATTCATACACAGCTCTCTAACGGGCATAGCTGTATGATATACTGTTCAGGTGATGCCCTTCTGGAGGGGGGCACATGCCACCAGCATTGAGGGCCCTGTGCAAAAGAGCCCAGTTATCTTATTGTTGCCATTGTTGTTCAGTCGCACAGTCAAGTCCGACTCTTCATGACCCCATGGACCACATCACGCCAGGCCCTCCTGTCTTCCACCGTCCTCTGAAGTTGGCTCAATTTCATGTTCGTTGCATCTATGACACTGTCTAACCATCTCCTCCTTTGCCGTCCCCGTCTTCTTTGACCTTCAATCTTCCCCAGCCTCAGGGTCTTCTCCAGTGAGCACTCCCTTCTCATTTGGTGGCCAAATATTGGTGTCTACTAATTCCCACAGTTAGAAGGAGAACTGAATGATCATGAATGCTTCTTCTGATATAGATAAAATGGGGGGGGGGTTCTGAAAGTTTGTGCTCCCACCGAAGTGGTATATGTGACATGGGGTGCCCAATGTGCCACATATGTCTTTGCATTCATTTGGTAGTCCAATTAATATATTAACTTTTAAAAAGAGTTCTTAAAACACCTTTGGTGCACATGGTGTCTACTAATTCCCACAGTTAGAAGGAGAATTGAACGATCATGAATGCTTCTTCTGATATAAATAAAATGGGGGGAGGGGTGTCTGAAAGTTTGTGCTCCCACTGAAGTGGTATATGTGACATGGGGTGCCCAATGTGCCACATATGTCTTTGCATTCATTTTAAAAAGAGTTCTTAAAACTTTTAAAAAGAGTTCTTAAAACACCTTTGGTGCACACTTGAACAATGTAATGTGGATCAGTATATATAATATGGATATAATGTGGATCAGTATATATACAAACATATTTATTTACTTCATTTATACCCCTGCTTGCCCCCCCCCCCAATTTGGACCCAAGGTGGTTTACATCCTTCTCCACCCCTCCATGATTAATATATTCCATTTTTGGTATATGTTAGAAAATAAGTTCTTGATGTAGGCTTAAGGCTATGGCCAATAAAGCCGTACGAAGGAAGGAAGGAAGGAAGGAAGGAAGGAAGGAAGGAAGGAAGGAAGGAAGGGTCTTGATTATAGTAACAGCTTTGCTGTCCCTCCCTCCCCCCTTTAGGTTTTGGGACACTCTTGATGAATTGTGGTTTGGGTTTGAGAAGAAGCTCTACTGGAAAGGTTTGTCAACATTTGTCAGGAGAACATGTGAGATGGCTTACTATGCCAACAAAAGGGAAGGTTTCCTAAGAGGACAACCTGGTAAGTAAATGGTTATTACCTTCATCTCTAATGATTGCATTAGCTATATGTACATAAGCTTTCTGTTTCACTCAATATTGTGTTTTCAGAACTTTTCAAGAGGGTGCGTTTATAGGTGTTTGTTCACCTGTCCGATCACTGGCTACCTTGCTTCTCCAATACTAATTTACTCATTTAAGCCTTTTTCAGATGTTTAATTTTGGCACACCAACCGGGCATAACAAGAGTGTGCACCACCCACCATCTTCTCAATACGTGTAGTCATTTTTTTTTTTGTACGAAGGGCAATTTTGCCATGTGTGTAAAATATGAGTATGTTTTCTCTGCCAATGTTGCAAAACCACAATTTCAGTTGAAATCACGATTAAAATATTTTGCTAGAATCCTAAGAATTACATGTTTTTCTATAATGAAAGCCAGGGATTTCTACTCTTAATTAAGAAATGCTTCTGAAGTCACTGAAAACTCATTGTGCTACTTTGAATGACCACTTTGCTGCCTTTTGCTTTGCAGCTTTGTTATAACTAATGTTTTCTAAGTATTAACTATAAAACTCTTCCAGAAGATGCCTTGTCCTAAAATTAGATATATTTTTTTTGTCTTCAGAAAAGTCCAGCACTCCTCTTTGTTCTCAAGAGAAGCTCAACTTGAA
This sequence comes from Gekko japonicus, assembly GCF_001447785.1. Taxonomy (NCBI): domain Eukaryota; kingdom Metazoa; phylum Chordata; class Lepidosauria; order Squamata; family Gekkonidae; genus Gekko; species Gekko japonicus. Next base: position 104,626 of record NW_015175423.1, read on the forward strand.
GGCCATCTTTGATAATTATATAACATTTCTACAAAACTGGTCGAATTTTTCATTTACTTCATGGGCCAGGTAGGTTTGAATTAAGTTTGTTTCAGTTTCCTAACTCAGATTTATTTATTTTTTTAGTGGGAGGAGTGAATGTTTAAAAAAGGACTATATAGATATTTTTATAGAGTGATCTTTCAATTTCATCAGAGTGGAACCGAAATGTGCTTAAGACTCACTGAAATCCAACAAGATCTGAGTGCATTGCAAAAGACTGTCTGGTGTCAATAACATACTGATTCCTTTTGGACTAATGCTCTCAGTTATTGCCTTTCCACACAAACAGCAGGCGAGGGTAACTGGAGGAAATGAAACACTTTTCAGAATTGAAATAGTATGATGTTTGTCATTATGTTCAACTGGTGGGGTAGGATTTCACAAGTATAAAAAAATCCAGAAGTATGTTCAGGAAGTAAGGAAGGAAAGGGAAAAGGGGGGGGGAGGTGGAAAGCAAATAAATGGGAAGGGAGGGAGAGGTGGACAGAAAGCAGCTTTAACTTTAAATGTGTTCTCCAACCCCCCCCCCATGCCCCCACTATAGCCAGCTTGGCTTGGAGAAGGGATTTAAAGAGACAAATGCCTTCTCCGAGCCAAGCCAGTTTGCCGGTGTGGCGGGGCTTGGAGAACACATTTAACTTTAGATGGGGAGGGAGGGGAGAAAAAGAGAGAGAAAAAAGGTGGAAAGAAAGACAGTGGAAAGAAAGCAAATAGATGGGGGGAGGGAGAGGAAAGCAACTTTAAATGAGTCCTCCAAGCCCCTCCCTGCCCCCATGTTGGCTGGCTTGGAGGAGGGATTTAAAGAGACAAATGTCTTCTCCAAGCTGGCTGCTGGTGGGCGGGGGGCTTTGAGAACACATTTAAAGTTAAAAAGTTGCTTTCTTTCTCTGCTTCCCCCCCCACCTCAAGCCTACCCAGGGAGGGGAACACTGGCAGGGGAAGGGAAGAACGTACGGGGGTCTTCACCTCCCCAAACGTTAACATCACAAGTACAAAAATATGACCAGGCAGTAGCGATGATGATGATACATGTCCTTCTCATTGTCTGCAGCTAAATTCATGCAGGCCTTAATTTAGACTGGATGTAGAAGGATTCTGTTAGGAATTCAAGATGTTTCCTACCCTTGCTTTTAGGATGGTTGTAATGTCACAAAAAATTGACATGCCACAAAAATAAAATATGATTTATGTTACAGGATCATTACATCTATCAAAGAGTTTCTGGAGTCAGAAAAACTTTGGCCAGGACACGAAGAGATGAAAACAGCCATTGTCCAACGCACTGCAAAATTCATCCAAGAGATCTTCCTGCCTAATTCCTCAGTCTGGTTGAATGTTCAAGACCTCCAATCATTTGTGGAAACTATCCTAGACAATGTAGTCTTTTTGATGAACAGTTTAGGCACAATAGAAGAAGAGGACGTCCAGATGCTTCCTGAACTTGCTGCATGGATATTGGAGAATTTCCAACAACTTCCAGCATTCGGGCAGCATCCCCAAGCAAATATATTTCTACAAATGATGGAGATGTTCTTGCGTGAATTTGCCCCTAAACAGCCACATACCTGGAGAACTGCAGACCCAGAAGAACAAGTAGAAGAACAGCTGGATGCTTTATATAGAGTCGTGAGGCCATATGTTTTGGAAAATCAGAAAATTCTCGACAGAAGCTTGCAATTTTTCCAGCACCTGCTGGTCGACTGGCCTGAATGGACTGTTTTGAATGCCGATTATGCAAACAATTTAAGCGAACATTTCATAAAGGTTCTGTATGAAATAGGGTTGTTGGCTCCAGAACAAACTGCGGCAGCCTTTAGCACAATTTACACTGTGAAAAATGCTGTCTCCCTTCTGGTCTCAGATACAAGCTCTTCTCTTAAGATGCAAGACTTGGAGAGTGTTGTCTCCAACTTCTACCAAAAGATTAGTCGAGTTGGGGGAAACCATGTTGCTGTGCTTGTCCAGACACTTTCCTCCCTTTATCAAGACATTGACCAGTTCTTGAAGCAGAGCAGTGACTCTTTGGTAACGTTCCTGTATCAGAACTCAACGAACAGTTCAACTCCTTTCCCACAACTTGACTTTCAAGGTGTGAGGAAGGCTTTCGGATTCCTTTCCAGTACTGTGAAGCTCCTCCAGGATTTTCCTCAAAAACCTCTTTGTGAGAAATTATTACAGCTATATGGCTACTCAGCACTCCAAGTTCAGTCCGTTGTACAAGATGAGGACCAAAAACCAGAAACTACAGCTAGCATAATGAACAACAGTAAAGCAATACTCTTAGGAATGGAACATTGTATTGCTGCATTCCAGCATTTGAAAAACCTTTTTGGCACACCAACAGAAAATGCATTCCATAATGTATCTAGTGAATTATATATATCTGAATTTCCCTCTGTGAATCATTCTAGTTCATTTATGCTTCTGTTGGCTGATCTTCTCTCTAGCATGTCACCTCTTGGAAATACAACAGATGGATTGTCGTCCTTGAATTGTACTAAGGCATGGATTCAAACATGGCTTCAGTTTTTAGAAGAAGCGTCTAAAATGTTAAGGCTGGATTCGGGGTTTTTTACTGACTTTCACAAAGCCTTGGCCCTCTCTTTGGACAGTCTTGAAAATAGTAGTCTTGCGAAAACATGCGGTGAGACCATTGCTGTTGAGGAACAAATGAGATCAGCAGCACATCTGTTGAAAGGCATAACCAAAGTTGCTTATATGATTGATTTTGAGGCATTGAACCATTTTTTAGCTACACTTAGCCATGTTATTAATATAACCAGTTCGTACAACAGAGAGGACTTACAAGAAGTCGTGCGCTTGGTAGAAAGCATATCTGTTGTACTGCATAAAGTCGTTTCAAATGCTAATTTCAGCAGAGACTTTCTTGAATCTTGGTTAGACATTTTCATTCCTGCAAGCCCTAAACTAGAACACAAGCTGCATTCTTTGGGGAAGTCCATCTTCAACATTTTAGCTTGGGAAGAAATCCAAACTAGCTTCATTGAGTTAGAAGAGATGACTGAACTCCTCAAAAATGTATCACAAGATCAGAATATCTTGTCCTGTGCTGAAATTCTCAATAATGTAACCCAGCTAATGAAAGGTGAAGACCTGAGCAGCCAAGACATTTCACGGAGATGGCTTCCTGCACTTTTGAAATATCTTCTAACCTTTGAAGATGCAACCATTGGCTTGAAAAGCTGTCACACACTGGGACTTTTAATTAAGACTCTCATAGAGAAATATTCCATTTTCTCCCCTGGGAATGCTAAAGATGTCCTAATTCTCTTGACATCTTTGAGTCCTACTGATGATACTGGTAGTAATCTGGAGAATATTCCAAATATACTTGATGTGGCCTTTAATTTTACAAAATGGCCTTGCCTACAAAATGGCACCAATGCACATTTGACAAATCATTGCGTTGATTTAGTGATTGAATATTTAAAATTAATGCTACCCACTTTTTCTAAACAGGATGACCTACAGGTAGTTGACTCCATTCTCACTCTTTTAAATCACACAGGTGGGCAAATTAAAAACATAATCCAGTATATAACAGATCACTCCTTATATGCCCATGACTCAAACCAGGCTGCTTTCTTAGACCCTATAATGAATTCAACAGGATTTCTTGGTTTTCTCCATCAGTTCCAGCCTTCTCCAGTAGGTCTTTTGAGTGAAATTCAGACTCTCCTGAAAAATGTGTCTACTGAATATTTTCAAAATGGCACGTTTCCTTGGCTCACTGGAATTCTGCTCAAGGCACTAGAAAACCCCCCAAAAGACATTATCGGCTTACTAAGCTCACCCCTGCGTTTCTTTGATGCCATCTTGAATATTCTCAGTATGACTTCCCATGCAGAGAACAGCACATCTAGCCTTGGCTCTGAACTAGCCCGAAACGTTCTCCAAATGCTGAGGTCTTACATTCTCTCCAGTTCTCTACAAGAATTAGATGCAGAAGTCTTCAAAAAGTACACGGTAACTTTACTGCACAGTCTTGAGAAAACAGATGCAAATTTTAGGAAAATAACACAGAATAGTAGGAGCCTGAACTCTATGGACCATGTGGGTCAATATGCAGGGAATTCTGTGCTGGATTTCCTAGCAGGCTGGTTAAAGAACATCAGCAACACTTCATCTTCACAGAATTCAACCAGAGTGGGGCAGATCATGAAGTTATTTCAAGAGGCTGAACTTACAGAAGTAATGCAAGTGCTTCACTTCCTTTCCGAGGTAGTCAATCTGTTTGAGAGGGCAGCTCCCAAAAACATGACAGATGCCCTGATTGAAGGATACCATTTCATGCTGAAGCAAAGTACAAATGTGGCAGCACTTTCTACAGAAGACTTATCCAAGGAAGTTAATAGCCTCGTGGAATTATTAGAGCTAGCCACAGATATGCCCCTGGAATCCGCAAAAGCTTTGAGCTGTCTTGCAGCGGTCATCTGCTGGAACATCACAACAATAAGCTCCTGGGATGAGCCAGTTTCAAAGGCTTGCCGTGTAGACCCGCAGCAAAATTCATCAACTGTGTATGAAGTGGCTGCTGAGATGATTGAACAGCTCCGGACACAAGGAGAATCGCTGTGCTCTGATGAACGTTTTCTCAAGGAAGTAACCTACAAAATGGCCTGCTTCCTTGGCCATCTTGAAGAGTGGCATCCGGTTATCTTAAAACTTTCTGAGAACCACACACTTGACAGCTCGGTCCTGAATGAAGTCATGACATTTTGGAGCAAACTATCAAACTATGTTCTGACTTCCAGAGCTGATAGGAGCAACTTATCTCATTGCATGTTAGCGGGGAAGAAGCAAACTTCTTTGCAACTCATAGACGCTGTGAGTAACATGATTTCATCTGAGATCAGAGCAGTCGGGGCTCTTTTTGAACAACTCACAGATTTCTATAGTGGCCAAAAAACAGAGAGGGGTACTGCAGCACTAAGGACAAAGTCCATCCTTACTCATTTACAACACATGGTCAATGGGATGTTTGGATTCAATTATACCAGTGATAACTTGACATCATTCCTTTCTTTTATGCGGCCTCTAATGGAATTATCACCAGCTGGAAACCAATTGCACATGGTACTTAGAACTTTATTAGCTTTAGCTAGGAACAGAAGTCTAAGGGAGAGTTTGGAGACCCTGTGGCTTGAAACAGAGAGAGGCATAGAAAACCTGTCAGCAGATTTTAACGTTAGGCAATTGCTTTTGCTAATTGCCAGAGAACTCCATCTGTTAAGCACAGCAGTCGAACCGAATACTCTGTCAGTGCTGGCCACTGCCTTGGGACCATTGAATGCATCATTTCTACAGAGCATTGGAGATGTGTTTGAGCACGGAAGAAACTGGCTCGAAGAACACAGTAATAAAAACTACTCTAAAATAATAAATGCATTCATTTCACTAATGGAGGGTCAAAGATCACCAGATGAAATCCTCCAGAGCATCAAAGATATAATCTTGTTTTTGGAGCTATTCAAGAATGAAACTCAAGATGACGATCCTCTTTCTTCCGTTATTGATTTTCTTAGTGGCAGGAAGTTGAAGAATGTCCAAGTGGCCCACTTGATTTTGCAGAATAGTCTGCTTAACGTGATCCACGATCTGGCAGCTAAAGAGGAAGAGCTGCATTCCAATGACACAGATGATCCGATAATGGAGTTCATTGACCTGTTCTTTGATGACGCCCACTATGAGAACTATGGAGAAGACATTGCCCCGTCCCAAAGTAGGGCAACGGAACTGATCAAAGAATTTTTGCAAATTGTCTTTCCATCTTCCACAGTACGTTACAGGAACAAAATGTTTTTCTTACTGAAGGATTTGCATAAGGACATAATTGCAGAAATGAGGTCAGTGTGTATTTCTGTCGATTCTCTGTAGATCCAATATATGGTAGAAATCGCACTGAAAGATGCTTTAACGTATCATCTGAGCTGGAACTTCCTTTCCTCACCCAGCATTTGAAGTTGATAAGAACCTTGGAATGTTCTTGTGGAGTACACTGTGGGTTCCGAGGCCCGGCACCAAACACCAGTTCAGAGAGATGGGAAACACTGATGACGGTTCCACCTGTGGAGCCATGCAAGTCCATTAGCTTGTGGGTTAGGAAAAGCCCAAGTAAAAGAGATAAAGGTCTAGTTTTGGGATCCAGGACAGGAGGCCAGAAAATGAGCTGCTGAAGAAGGGGCCATAGTGGTGAAGATTTAGTCAGAGACCCAGAGCGTCTCCCTGACTTAGGAACGCCACTGACCTGACCGTGAACTCTGTGAGGTAACGGGGGAATGAAGGAAAAAGGAGGAAATAGCTCTAGTCTATAAAACAGTGGCTCCGGTCACATGTGCTGGAAAACGTGTGTGTGTGAGGGAAGCAAGCATATTTGTGCCACAGAATCGGGGGGTTTTCTTCGCCGCGTGTTTCCAGCGCGCTTCATAGAGGGATCAGTGATGCAATCGGAGCGCGCTGAAGCGATCACACGGGAAACTCTGTCTGTGGCCTGTCACAACCCGTTTGACACTGCAGGTATTTTTTAACCCCTTGTCTTTGGCGGAGTGAGACGGGTTGCCGACGGGTGCGGGACGCTTGCCAGATGTTCCCGCGTGATCGCTCCCTTAAAATCCACCCGGCAGTTGTGCCTCTCGCGCGGCTACTTCTGCGTGTGATCGGGACCAGTGTTCAGCAACTGGAGTCCCTAGGAGGAATGTAATCTGGCCTGCCCACCCCCCAGTTGCCAAAATAAGAGGTTTTTGTGACAGCAGAATGTACCGGTGAGCTACTTCTAGGCAGTGTGTGCTGAAGTGCTGGGGTCCCTTCATTCTTCACCCATAATGGCCTTTCCCAAAAAATCTAGTTGCAGATCAGTTCTGTGGAGGTCATAGAGACGAGTAACATATTTTTTTTCCTGAGAGAGCTGTCCTACTCTTGATCCTCACTCCATATGGATTGGAGCCTAATCTCATGATGCTTTACAACTAGGCATTTGAGATGAAATATCCCTTTAAATTTTAGTTTCAGAAGGCGGCTGTTTTGCTCTGCAGTAGAACGAGCACCTTAGAGACCAGGAGCACCTTAGAGACCGACAAGATTTTCGGGGCATGAACTTTGACCCTCGAAACCTCGTACTTTGAAAGTCCTTTCGGTCTCTAAGGTGCTACTGGGCTCAAATCGAGCTTTTCAATTTTGGCACTAAATGATAAATCAGTGACAGACCAGACTGTCCTGTTTGATGTTGTGGTTAAGAGCGCGGACTCTAATCTGGGAGAACCGGGTTTGATTCCCCACTCTTCCACAGGTAGCTGCTGGGTGACCCTGGGCAAGCCACAGTTCTCTCAGAGCTGTTCTCCCAAAAGCAGTTCTCAAAGAGCTCTCTCAGCCCCATCTATCTCACAGAGCGTCTGTTGTGGGGCGGGGTAAGGACAGGAGTTTGTAAGCCGCTCTGAGACTCCGAGTGAAGGGTGGGGATATAAATCCAATCTCTATCTTTGGTGTAGTGTAGTGGTTAAGTGTGTGGACTCTAATCTGGGAGAACCGGGTTTGATTCCCTCACTCCTCCACTTGCACCTGGCTGGATGACCTTGGGCAAGCCGTACCTCTGATAAGAGCTGTTCTTGAAAAAGAGCCATTTCTGTCAGGAGCTCTCTCAGCCCCACCTACCTCACAGGGTGTCTGTTGTGGGGAGGGAAAGGGAAAGGAGTTTGTAAGCCACTCTGAGACACCTTTGGAAAAATCCAATCTCTTCTTCTCTTCATCTTCTTCTTCTTCAATGGTATTTGAGATGCACTGTTTTGTCTACTAATCTAAAGTATTAAGTCCTGTGGTGTCTCTGACAAGACACCAATACTAAATTGCATCAGAAATGTATTCCTTTTCTAAGTCCTGTGGTGTCTCTGACAAGACTAAATTGCATCAGAAATGTATTCCTTTTTTGTGTTGTTTTCCAGTAAGTTCCCATCATAAAATTCAGCACTGAATTTAGCAGTTGAATTATTAAACTCCATTTAATATTTCTGTTGTAGTGTATTCCCCAGGGATGAAATTCTGGCTCTTTTAAAGCTTGATCACCTGGATAACTTAAACAAAGAAGTCGATGAGGTTTCACAAAATGTCACCTACTCACATCTTGGGGACTACATCAATAGCTTATTAAACGAAGCAGCTATTATGTCGACAAGTGAGGAGCTTCCGTTCGATGGAGCCAAAGGACTGATGTTTGCCAGAAATGTTTTCAACCTTTTGCTCAGAAATCCTACCGTTAAAAACATCACCAGAAGTCACAAGGAACTGTTGAGTTTTGTGAACAACTTACTATACAGTGTGAATAATTCTCAGGATCTTATTCAAAGGATGCAAGAACTCTCCAGGACTCTCTCATTCACGAAGCACATTTCCACAGAAATTGGAAATCTTGTGCGTATTTTGGCTCACAACACTTTAGCCAGTATGCCGGAACTTCTGAATTTCAATAACAGTATTTTCCTTTTGAAAAATAGCACAATAATGTCAGTCATGCAAAGATTGCTTCACATCATCTTCGGGGATAGCAGAGCCGACTACACTCCTTGGCCTTACATAGACATTCATGATGTGTTGAAATCTGTATTTGAGGGAGATGATGACTCCAAGCAGGTAGAAAAAATAATAGAGGTTTTATTTAGCTTCCTAACGTTGTCCAGAAAAGCTGCCAAGCAATTGGTTGCAGTTCCTAAAATCCCAGAAAATGTAAATGTTACAGAAAATCTCCATCCCCTTGAGATGTCCTTTTTGGCTCTCCAAAAAGCTGTTCGCAGTGCCGTCGAAGAGAAGAGCTTGAAGGAGGCGGCGGAAAGGCTGCATTTAAACAAAGGGCAACTGGACAGCTTGGCGGCAGCCTTTCTTGATTTGACCTCCTTGATGATGCCACTCGATCCATCCCGCTCGAAGAGGCCCGACGCAGCAACGATAGAAGGTGGATTGGTCGAAAGTCTGAGCCAGTTCAGCGATGCATTAGAAGAAGACATTTCTAAGTGTTTGGCGAGTGCACTCAATTATTCCATCATGCTGGAGAGGCTGGTTGAGGGTGTTGCAGACTCAATTGCCAACTCTTCCAAAGAGGCTTCGAGTCTAGTGGAAAATATACTTGACTTCTTGGTGGCTATTAAGGGTATCATACAAAAACCCAATTCCAAGCTGATTTTGACTCAGAACCTGAAACAGGAGAGAGGTGGCGATGAAGTACAGAAAATAATCTCTTACTTGCTTGAGGTGCAGTCATTGGAACGGGAGGCTTTCGTCAAAGCTGAAGTCCCCGAAGGGTTTTGGTCAAACAGCTCTGAAAAGGATCCAGATAGGTGGATTGCGCTATTGGAAAGACAAGATGGCATTCTGATGGCCTTTGGTCTCATGATGGAGCTGATTGATTTCACATCAGATTTTATCGACGGAGACTTGAGCACACTGTCCTTTCTCAGCAGTCCTGTCATCCAGAATGCTGTTGAGTTATCTGTTCTGCCCCTGTTAGAAAAAATGATTCCATTGATAGGTCTGCCTCACTTGAATAAAAACCAGAGAGGGAACTTCATTCAAGACCTGCTGCAAACAATATTGAGACCTCTTTTTAATGAAAGTGTTGTAGAGGGAAATAGAAAGCTGACTGCGGAGCTCATGCGAGATTTGGTGTTGTCGCTCCTGGCAGAACAGTGGTTCGGTGACTGGAGGTAGGAATCTGTAAGGCTGATGTTCTTCATTGTTCTAACTTTCCCCTCTAGCTTCCACCTAAGTCAGTGTCAGGGATACACCAACAGGACGGTTCCCTAGTGCTGTAGGCCAGAACCAGTCCCCAGAAGAAGGCCCAAGGCAAGCACTAGAGTCCTTAGAGGAGGAAGGCCAAGATGCAAAAGCCTGACTCCACCTCTTGGAGTTAATAGATGAGGGGACAACCAATAAGACCCAGTGAGTCAGAGGGGTTGGACTACCAGACAAGGCAGGTGAGTAGACAGATGCTGGACGGGAATCTATAAATCCTAAAGAGGGAACGTGGGAAGCTGAGGAGAATCAACACAGCCCAGAGGCCTAGCTAGGGCTGCCAAATCCCCCCGGGGGGCGGAAATCCCCCCGCCCCAGAGGCCCGTTCCCCGACGCCAGGGAATCAGGCCCCGGGGGGAACCCCGCCCCAGCGTGCACGTCACAGGGAAGTGACGTTATGACGCCGGGCACGCTGGGGGCGGGGCCACGGCCATACAAGGGAAAACTCTATGGTTTTCCCTTGTATGGTCGTGGCCCCACCCCCAGCGTGCCTGGCGTCATGACATCACTTCCCTGTGACGTGCATGTGGCGTGCACGCGCCGGGAGCCGCACTGGAGTCCCCCGCCGGCAAGGTAGGTAACATTTGGCAACCCTAGGCCTAGCCAACCATTCTACTTCCCGAGAAGCTTCTTAAAGTCTTCCTAGAGATCTAAGCGGGTGGGCCAGCCAACCAGGTTGTGCTTAGTCACCAACAAGGGAGTTTGAAGGTGCTAATATTAATAAGGTCAGAAAACGCCAGTGTGTAGCCTAAATAGGGCTGCCAGTTCCTGGTTGGGAGCAGAGGATCCCCTGGTTTGGAGCTAGGCTTGCCAAGTCCCCCCCCCGGAGGCCCATTCCCCGCCGGCGGCGGATCGGGCCCCGGGGGGAACCCCACCCCGACGTGCGCGTCACCTGGAAGTGACACGACCACGGCGGGCACGCTGGGGGTGGGGCCATGGTCATCTGAGGGAAAACTCTATGGTTTTCCCTCGGATGGTCATGGCCCCGCCCCAGCGTGCCCGGTGTGGTCGCGTCACTTCCAGCCACCAGCCGAGAGTCCCCCGCTGCAGCGAAATTCAGACTTGGCAACCCTATTTGGAGCCTCTCCCCCACTTGAGGGCCACCAGGAAGTGGGGGGAAAGGGATGTCAGGAATCCCCCTAGGCAGAAATAAGCACAATTTACTGGAAGCAGGGAGGGAAGAAGCAGGAAGTAAACCCAGATGTGATGTCGGCATATTGCATTTATTTCCAGGTATGTAACTTCCCGCTCCTGGAATGTTCCCTCCATCCCCTCGCCTGGGGGGTCTGATGGACTTGGCAACCCTAAGGCTAAAGCAGTTGGCCAGACGTGTTACACTTAAAAAATTGGCCACTTGCCAGTACTTGTGAGTCATTTGGGCCAAAGAGCTGAGCTGCTGTGGTGTCTTGGAAAGTTCATGGAGATGCAGGCCAAAGGGAGAAGTCAGTTGCGGAATGCTGGAAATCAGTGCAGCTCTTGGAAGAGAAAGTATAAGATCGTTTTGGTTGAGAGCTAAAAATTTTGTAGTGGGTCTAAAAACTGCTGTGAACTACAGAGACCGGGACAGGCAGGGAAACTAAAGACTAGGGAGCGAAGAGCCCGTGAAAAGAGCCAGCATTTTGTGATAAGGTGTGTGTGTGCATTCCCTCCTGAATGTACTCTAATCCTAGTGTCAATGAGAAACAAATAATGTAACGTCGATCTACCAACATGAAATTGTTCTAGACAGGACAGAAGACGAACTGCCCTTTCTCTGTAGCATGTCTAGTACTTGTTCTTTGGTTCTGATTTTATATGATAACTGCTTTCTATTATATATTTGTTCCTTCAGAGTCAATGAAATGTGCCGGGCTCTACTCAAGTACTTAACTCCAGAAGGTGCCGCCCTGTTGGTGAAACTGGAGGCTGCGGCTTTGAATGTGTTGACGGCTATTTCAGGTGCGGTCAGTCACAGAGGCATGGGTAGTAACTGTTACAGTGCAAAGCTGGTAAATAGCTACTCGCTTGGTTACCTGGGGAGAGTAAGAACTGCACCCAGATGACCAGACAAGGAAGCGTTGCAAAAGCGGATTCTTCTTTTTTATTGGAAGCCACTAATGTCTAATGTAGATTCAGGGGATCCCAAATGGTTGACCAACGCCTGCATATTACATGAACACAGAAGGACCAAGCAGGGTTGGGGGTTTATGCAGCCCTGGGACAATAGAAGAAGAAGGAGAGATTGGATTTATACCCCACCCTTCACTACCCAAAGGAGTCTCAGAGCGGCTTACAAACTCCTTTCCTTCCCCCTCCCCACAACAGACACCCTGTGAGGTAGGTGGGGCTGAGAGAGCTCTGACAGAACTGTCCTTGAGAGGACAGCTCTGACAGAAACGGCTCTTTTTCAAGGACAGCTCTTATTAGAGCTACGGCTTGCCCAAGGTCATCCAGCAGCTGCAAGTGGCGAAGTGGGGAATCAAACCCGGTTCTCCCAGATTAGAGTCCACGCACTCAGCCACTACACCAAACTGGCTCTCGCACCAAACTAGAGGAGGGGTTGGTGACAACATTGTCCCATTTATTGAATAAAGATGACCCAGCAAGACTGGGCAAGTCCCAATGTCTCCAGCTCATGGTAGTGAAGGAAAGCGTGCTGTCACAGCTGACCTATGGTGACCCCTTGGGGTTTTCAAGATGAGAGATGCTCCAAGGTGGTTGGCCATTGCCTGCCTCTGGGTCGCAACCCCAGACTTCCTTGGTGGCCTCCCGTCTAACTACTAACCAAGGCTGACCCTGCTTGGGTTCCGAGATCTGATGAGATCAAGCTATCCTACACCACCCAGGTTAAGGCAATGTGTATATATGTGGCTCAAGTGGTTAATACGCTGAACTGCAGGCTGTGGAAGGTTGGTAGTTCAGCAGTTCGAGACCCGAGTGTGCCGCATGACGGAGTGAGCTCCCGTCTCTAGTTCTAGCTCCTGCCAACCTAGCAGTTCGAACGCAAGAAATTGCAAGTAGATAAATAGGTACCACTTCAGTGGGAAGGTAATAGCGTTCCGTGCGCCTTGGTGTTTAGTCATGCCGGCCACATGACCACGGAAACGTCTTCGGACAGCGCTGGCTCTTCGGCTTTGAAACGGAGATGAGCACCGCAACCCTAGAGTCGGACTCGACTGGCTTTCGAGCAAGGGAACCTTTACCTTTATCTTTATATATCTATAGGAAGATTTGTCTCCAGCATTTCAGTAACATTGTCACGTGACCAAGAAATAAGAAGGTACCGATGAAAAGACGGCACAGCTACGCAGGCTTGGTTTTTAATAACTTGGTTCATGTAAGTCAGAGAATAGGTGTGGCCCCAGCAGTTCCTTGGAGGGCGCCAGTACAGTTTCTCCTGTGTAAGTGTGGGTGTTTTGTCATTCTTCCGTTTGGGAAAAAGTGAAGGGGGAGAGTCACTAGCCAGCGCAAGACTCCCCCCCCCCCAAATATACATCTCAAATACAGTTGTATCCATCAGCAGTAAGAAGGCATCAGGAGTCCATCCCCCAAAGCCTCTGAAGCAAGATGATCTTACAAAGTCTTCTAAAAGAGCCAGTTTGGTGTAGCGGTTTGGAGTGCAGACTCTAATCTGGGAGAACCGGGTTTGATTCCCCACTCCTCCACACACAGCTGCTGGCTGACCTTGGGTCAGTCCTTGAAAGGGCAGTTCTTTCAGAGCTGACCTTGGGTCAGTCACAAGTTCTCTCAGAGCTGTTCTCTCAAGAGCAGTCCTCGAAAGAGTTCTCTCAGCCCCACCCACCTCACAGGGTGTCTGTTGTGGGGAGGGGAAGGGAAAGGAGTTTGTAAGCCTCTCTGAGACTCCCAAGTGAAGGGCGGGGTATAAATCCAATCTCCTCCTCGTCCTCCTCCTTCTTGATTTGCTTTTATATCAAGGGTCATATGATGCCTTTTTAGATAGAAGATTGGTGTAGTGTAGTGGTTAGGAGCGCGGACTCTAATCTGGGAGAACCGGGTTTTGATTCCCCCACTCCTCCATGTGCACCTGGCTGGGTGACCTTGGGCAAGCCGTAGTTCTGTCAGAGCTGTCCTTGAAAAAGAGCAGTTTGTGTCAGAGTTCTCTCAGCCCCACCCACCTCACAGGGTGTCTGTTGTGGGGAGGGGAAGGGAAAGGAGTTTGTAAGCCGCTCTGAGACTCCGAGTGAAGGGCGGGGTATAAATCCAGTCTCCCCCCCCCCATCAGGAGTGAGGATGCTATTAATTTTTGTTTAGCTGTTATTTGGTTTAGCTGTTATTTGGTTTAGCTTTTATTTGGTTTAGCTGTTATTTTTCTTGGTTTTCTGAGTGATGTTGGCCGTAAAACCCTAACCCTATTTGAAGGCATCAGTCAGGTGTGAGCTGATTGCTCAGTCTGTCTGGTTCACGCTGGACAGGTTTGCGTCAGGTTTTCACAACGCTGTGCATGAGCCGAGACGCTTCTGGTTCAAACCGATCGGTAGCCATTAGTATCCCTAGGGACTTCTTCGACAAACACCAAAGGGTCGTATTTGATTAAGACACGACGTTTATTTGTGCCTGATTTGTCTATTTAAACAATTATCTGCCGAGCCAAGCAGTTATGCAGCAAGGATGGGGTGGTTATTGTTAGGGATGCTGGGCTGAGTCTGGCCACCGGAGGGAGGGCTAGGGGCAGGGACACGGGAGGATTTGTGTAATGTCAATGGTGTTGCTGACATAGCTGTGTCACTTCCGGGTAAAACCTAGAAGCGGCAAAAAGTAGCCCTATGGTTTTACCATAGTTTCTGGTGATTCCTAGAGCTACCCTGTGTCACTTCCGGGTAGTCACATTGTCATCGTCGCTGTTTTTCTATTTTATTTTTCTCCTGCTGCTGCTCAGAGAATCTTGCCAGTTCTTGCCAGCAGGAGGCCTCTCACTGTGGTGTCAAGCCTAGTTTACTATATATCGATTGGGCTGTGTGAGAATGCACGTCCCCAAAAAGCCAGTTCCACTGTACTGTGTGGTTAGGAAGGACTACAGTGAAACAGCCTGCTAAAAAAAAATGAACAGCCACAAACAGGTCTAGGGAAAGTAAACCAATGGCTGAAAAACCGACTTCCTGTTTTTGGCAGGCGAACGGGCTGTAAGCCAAACAGGTGGTTGCTCAAACATCTCCACTCAGGACGGGTCTTCACATACAGCATCTGCAAAAGACTCTGTTCCCTCATGCATTAGGTGCGATGTCGAAATAGGACTCCCAGGCCCAGCCATGCTTTATACACAAATAGCATGGACTGATTGGGTTAGTCTGGCTCCGCCACTGGTCCTTGTTCATAGTAATCCTATCTGCTTTCTATTGCAGACAATCCTGATTTCATGACCAACCTGCCGTGCATGTTCAAGAGCTGTAAAAATGGATTCACAAGGCAATTCCTTTTCTCTGTCCTTGAAGGAATCCATTTGGTTCAAGGTCACTATCAGGTTTGTACAACATCTCCCCCTCCCCCCGTCTTAAAATTCACTTTTGAAATACTCTTTTAATGCATTTGGCCTTTTCTTTTTAAAAGGGTTCCCTGCGCTCGATCCTTGATCAGCACTTGATGTTTGCTAAAGGGCTGATTAGCAGGGTTGATTAGTAAGGCTGCCAGCTCTTAGTTAAGATCTATCTGGAGATTTTGGGGGTGGAGCCTGGGAAGGATGGTTTTTGGGAAGGGAGGGATCACAGCAGAGTATAATGCCATTCACCTTCTCAAGCGCCCATTTTCTCTAGGGGAACTGGTTTCTGTTGTCTGGCGGTAAGTTGTAGTATCGGGAGATCTCCAGCTACCCCCTGGAGACTGGGACTCCAAAAACAACATCTGTGAGAAAAATAACTAAGAGTCAATAAAGATAAGTTGCAAAAACATTTACTGAAGTATTTCTGTAGTTCTGTAAGGAATATCCTTCTGTGAGGACCTTGGGTCCTGTTATTAGTCGACATGGAATGCTTCCAGCAAGAGTTGATAAGTAGTATTTGATAAGAATTGGGATTGCTACACGCTCAGATAAAGTAAATATTGCGAAACAAATGTTCACACTGTGCAGTATTCATTAGCGTGTGAGCGATGACAACTGAGCACATCCCCATTGTTAGTTCTTTGAAGTTATGATTTCTAGTAGATATATTAAGAGTGCAACACTTTTTTAGGAAATGAATCCCCTTGCCATGGTTATCCATGTTCTGGAGCCATGTCAAAATTAGGTTATTGTGAAGTGCTTTATATAGGGAAGTGATTTATTGTCAGGGTCAACAGCAAGCAGGTCCAAACACACTATCCTGAAAAGGCTATGTTTTATTGGAATACTGGTCTGTTGCCAAGTGGTACAGGTACATTGTCAGGAATAACGATTAGTGCAAGGGGCTCCAGACATATATTCTGATGCTTCATCTAGCTAAGCAAATGGAATCCAAGCGCGCAGGCGGGAATTCTCCCGGCGGGATATTACATCATGAACGGGAGACTCACTCCAATCCCTTGCAAGCAGAAATATTCACACCCATAGTGGAATTCAAGCCCTCCCTTCCCTTCAAAGTTATACTGATAGCACTGTCTGGCTGGGTGCCTCCCTTATGTTACCCATGGTAGCTAAGCTAAGCAAGCATGTGTGGCTGCGCAAAAGTCAGGAACGAAAGAAAACAAAGAAAGCATGGCAGCTAGCTGGCATTTATATAGGGATGCCTTTGAAGGCCTCTTGGAAACTTCAGCTGGTCCAAGATGCCAGGGCGAAGATGTGGACAGGAATATGCCATGGTGAATGTATTACCCTTGTGCTGCAAGAACTATCTTGGCTTCTATTTCCAGGCAAAATTCAAAGTGCTTGTTTTGATCATTCAACTCCTATATCTGAAGGACTGCCTCCTCCTGTATTTACTGGTGTAGTCATTGAGATTGGCCTGTCGACCTCCATTTGGTGGTAATTGGAGCAGGGCCTTCTCACCTATGGCTAGGGTTCCCAGGAATGCTCCCTCTAAGCTGTGGAGTCTCGCGAGCAAAAATTCTACTAGCATTAAAGTTGTGAGTGAGCATTTGACTACTACTTAAATTAGTTTGCTCTGGAAACATCCTTTCTGAGCTAAGATGAAAATGAGTCAGAGGCTAAAAAACTGTGAGCCAGCTCATATTAACTCAGCTTAGATGGAACAACGGTTGCCAGGTCCACCCAGCACATGGGCGGTCCCCTGGTTTCCAGCCCTCTCCCCAGTGCTGGCCAGCAGGTCATCAGGGGAGAGTTACCACCCCAAACATGATGTGCCTACATCACCCGGAAGTGATGAAGGCATGTAAGTGATACTGGGGGGCAACGTTCTGGTTTTCAGGCAAAACTCCCATAGAATTAGCTTTAAACCATAGAGTTTTACCCAAAAACCAGAGCATCACCCCCAACGTCACCGACGTGCCTACATCACCCAGAAGTGATGTGGTTCTTCCCTCCCCTCTCCCAGAGTGCTCTGGTAAGTTCCCCACTGCCTTGACATTCGGACCTGGCAACCTTACCTGTGGCACCATGCCTTTTGACTATGTTTCATTTTGTGAGGACTGCCTGGCACTTCCATTACACCTATTTAGATGCCAGGAAGAGATCCTCTTATAAAGCTGTTATATTTTCTTGGTTTTCTGAGTAATTTTGATCCTGTGGGATCCAGTATGGTATATTGGTTAACATGTTAGCAAAGTACCTGGGAGGGCCAGGTTCAAATTCCCGGTTATCCCTGAAGCTCATTGGGAGTCCATGGATCAACGCTGTCAGCTTGGCCTACCTGACTGAGGTCCAATCTGCATTGGTCTTTCCTGCCACTGTGCCGGCGGTCCCAAATCGTCTCACAAATCTCTGTCTGCATTGCTTGATGCAGCCGTTCCCGTATTGTATCGACTCAGCATTGGCTGTCTGCATCCTTTTATTGCCCTGTAGTGGTGACTCCAAGGTCACTACAGTGTCTCACCGGGTTATGTAGATCTGGTTTTCAGCTGGAGCAATTGCTTCTCCCCGCCCCTGAGTTGCTATGAGCGATAAGCAGACAACTGGAGCCAAATCCCCCGCCCCCAGTTTTTCTCCAATCATGTTACTTTGCTGGTGGGTTAGAAGCACGCCCACCCCTGAACCATGTTATTTCCCCAGAACTCCCTACCTTGCAACTGCTGGGTGTTTTGTGTTTTTTACCCAGCTCGTTCACTTTCCAGCCCCCCTCTGCCAGGTCACCCCCTTTACTTTCTGCAGGGGGGGTCGCAGGTGCTGTTTCCTCTCCACAGCACAGTGCCCTGCTGGTGCTCTGGGAGGCCGCTGCTCCCCCCTCTCTCACACGCTGTCCGTCCCGTGTGCCCCTGTGGTCCCCATGGTGAGGTCTGATGCAGACAGCAAGCTTTTATCCGAAGCCAGAATGGAAGGGAAAGGGGTACATTAGTGTCACAACAGACCAAGACTGCTTTACACAGCAGACGCAGATTCAGCCAGAGATGTTTTGAGCACAAAATGGAGAAGGAAGGATATATGTCATCTCAAACTCCTTGGAGGAGGAGTGGGAAAATTGCATAGATTATCCAGCTAGATAAATGTCGTTACTGCTGGCCTATCTTGATGTATTTTATTATACTCTTGTAATTTTGTTTTTTTAATGGTAGGTTTTGCTAATGATGGGGGGGGGGGTTTGGATTGCTGCCAGATGCTTTAAGCAAGCTAGTTTTGGGGAAAAGTAGGATAAGAGCAATTTTAATGAGTTAAAAGGAGGGGGGGGTGCGGTTTCTAGAACAAAGCAGCAAAAGACCCCATTAATTTTTAGGACGGGGAGTAAGGGTACACACAGCTGGCTATGGTCAACCCGAGCTCTGTGTTTATTCTCAGACTAAGCTGTTCATTTATCAATCACATAAATTTAATTGGCCACGGATTTCCTCTGTGACAATATAGCATGATCTAACTTACTACGCATTAATCCCCCCTTTTTTGCAGCACACGGAAAACACATTGT
Organism: Gekko japonicus; assembly: GCF_001447785.1. Taxonomy (NCBI): domain Eukaryota; kingdom Metazoa; phylum Chordata; class Lepidosauria; order Squamata; family Gekkonidae; genus Gekko; species Gekko japonicus. Next base: position 123,444 of record NW_015175423.1, read on the forward strand.
CGTCTTCCGCTCGAGGGATCTGTGAAAACTTCGTATATCTAAAAAAGAAGCTTTCAGCTACTTTGGCAGAGTTCCAGAGAGGCTTATACAGCGCCACCAGTAAAAACTGTGAATGCCGACGTGACTCCGAAAGCATCCAAAGACACATGGAAATGTAAACCTCTCCCGTACTTTCCCATGGTTACCCACTGAACAGGGTTCTCAGACACTGTACTGTTATTGTTTCCTCTCGATTTGATGGGTAATCGGGAGTGTTCCTAATTGCCAAAGCCTCACTGTATAACTGATGGAATGGCAGGCGAACCGTCTGCTTTTCAGAAGATCATTTGACTGCAGAGCCTTCCTTCATTAGCCACAGAGCTACTTACGTTCATTATAAGACTAGCTAAATGCTGCTTTTTATTATGTGCTGTATGCATGTGGAAGTAGAGCCTCTTTATATTGTTCGGCAAGGACATCTGAGATGTGTGCAGAGTGCATAGAGACACACTGCACCCCTGTAGAGAGACCCGCAGAACCCTGCCCCATGGGGCTGCCATTGGTGAATACCAGAAGAAGAAGAGACTAGATTTATACCCCGCCCTTCACTACCCGAAGGCGTCTCAGAGCAGTTTACAATCTCCTTTCCCTTCCCCTCCCCCCAACAGACACCCTGTGAGGTAGGTGGAGCTGAGAGACCTCTCTTGAGAACTGCCCTTGAGAGAACAGCTCTAAAAGAACTTATCACTGACCCACGGTCACACCAGCAGCTGCATGTGGAGGAGTGGGGAATCAAGCCCGGTTTTCCCAGATTAGAGTCCGCCACACTTAACCACTACACCAAACTGGCTCTACCAGGAGGGTTTGCATCAACTGTGATATTGTTTTTCCACATAGGTGCAAAGGGAAGCAGTTCAGTTATATGGAAGAAAGCATACAGAGTGTACCTAGGGATGGTATTGGGCTGGGGGTGAAATATGCCTGTTGAAACCAATATCTTTGGCAGGGGGAGATTTATTCCCACATAACTGAGTGGCATGCCCTAACCTGGATAACCCAGGCTAGCTGGATCTCATCACATCTCAGAAGCTAAGCGGGGCCAGCCCTGGTTAGTACTTGGATGGGAGACCAGCAAGGAAGTCCAGGGTTGCTATGCAGAGGCAGGCCATGGCAAACCACCTCTGAACGTCCCTGGACGTGCCTGGAAAAGAAAACCCAATAGGATTGTCAAGTCGGTTGTGACTTGGGGGCATTTCCCCCCACCAACTCAGTGGCAGCAATTGAGGACTGATTGCTTTGGAGCGTGGTGGAATCCTGTGACCTGACTTTTCCATAAACGTGTACTACTAATAGGCAAACAGCACCTTTTTCTGAAAACCGTTTTGTGTTTCAGGTTAGCAGAAGCCCTACAGGCGCCCGTGGCAGGCAATCCGCTGATGGCTTTCCTTCACAACTTCAGCCTGCCCACTGGTAAGCTCTTTGGGCTCCTTGTGAAAGCTTGCAAAATAATCAAGGTGTGTCGAGTCACTGGCTCACAGTTGCACGCTCGTTTAAAAGCAACATGCAAGACCTTAAAATGAAGAGGCTGTGTCAAACTCGGGCCTTGCTTGCCAAGCATCTTTTGCTTACGTAATATGTTCTCACAATCATATGGTTTTTTTCCATATTCCTTGCCTGGCTTATCTGTACTATGTACTGGGGGGGGGGGGAGTGAATCTCGGCTTGGCTTGGTTAGTGCCAGCGTCTAACAGTTCTCACGCAGAAGCCTCCCGGGTACGCCTTGGGAAGAATGTGATCTCATCACTTGATGTGACCTGGTAGTCTAAGCAGCTTCTAGATAGTGTGACTGTCAGTCTGCAGATGTTAGGGGGCAGTGGTTATGGGCAGAGCAAACGTTTGGCAGGCTGAGTGGTGTAGTACAAATTAATATCCAGTCAAAAATAGAAGATTGAAGTCAAAATGAGGAGGAAGTTCTTGTATTTTATTGCAATGAAATACGGAAAACAGTTAGGCCAAAAGACCCATCAAAACTGACTGCTTTCTGAGCCCAACCAGGAAATACATGAAGTTAAATACTTAAAATGACATCATCATATCATCACCATCATGGGAATAATATTCAAAAGGCATAATTGGTTACAGAAACTTAAACAACATTTACATAAAAATTCCCTTATTGGTCTAATGTAAGAAAGGTGTGCCTATGCAATAGCGTCACATATTTACTTGACATAACCTAAGTCATATCGGCCAAGGCTTGTTCTCACCCAAACAAAAGTGTTTTTCTCCGATAACAAGGAAAAGATCCATTGTGACCCAGACACTATGCAGTTATAACCTAAACAATTAGAACCATGAACCTTTTGTGCTAAAAGAATGTTATTGTCTGTCTCCGCAACTGGAAAAATCCCCTTGACAGGAAAGACAAGAGGCCTTCTATATACCAGGCCTTCATTATATTCCAATAAAAAGTTAGCTCTCTAATAAACCTAATAAATCTATACAGTCCCATCTCTACTACAGTGGGAACATTGATTGGCTAAGGGGTGTTTGGGGGGATTTCCTGTCCCCAGTATATTGTCGGGACTGACATCTGCGAGTCAGTTCCGACGCGAAAGTTGCCTATGCTTGGATCCTTCCTTTCTCCTAATAGACAGATCTAGCTGCTACAGGAGTGTTTGTGGGATGGGTTGCTTTCCAGGACTTGACGGGATGAAAATAATGATTCAGAGTAAAGCCGCTTTCTAAAACCACTGTCACTTGGCGGGACCCAGAAGAAATGCTGGCAGGTGCCGTGGTGCCCATGAGCACCACGTTGGTAACCCTTGCTCTTAAATAGGGCTGTCAACCTCCAGGTGGTAGCTGGAGATCTCCTGGGATTACAACCAATGTTCCCTCTAAGCTGTGGAGTCTTGTGAGCAAAAATTCCACTTTGTGAGCAACTGGCATTAAAGTTGTGGGCAAGCGATTTGGCGACTGCATAAATTACTTTGCTCTGGAACCATCCTTCCTGAGCTAAGACAAAAATGCATGAGCCAGAGGCGAAAAAACTGTGAGCTAGCTCACACCAACTCAGCTTAGAGGGAACACTGATTACAACTGATCTCCAGGTGACAGAGCCCTGGAGAAAATGGCTGCTTTAAAGGGTGGTCTCTGTGGCATTATACCCCCCTGAATTCCCTCCCCTCCCCTCCCCAAACCTCACCCTCCTCAGGATCCATTCCCCGAATCTCCAGGTATTTCCCAACCCACAGCTGACGACCCTACCACTCTAGTAGGCAAAGCAGCCAATCTGTTTAAGTATGTGAGCCTGTAGGGATGCTGCTTCAGCATCCAATCACCTTTTTGGAATTGAACATAACATCAGAAGAGCCCTGCTGGATTGGAACTGTGGTCCATCTAGTCCAGGATTCCGTCTCACACAGTGGCCAACCAGTTCCTCTGGAGGGCCAACAACAGGGCATAGAGGTGCAGGCCTTCCCCTGACATTGTCTCCTGGCTCTGGGATCCAGAGGTTTAGTGTCTCTGAATGTGGAGGTTTCACTCCTTCACTGTGGCTAGTAGCCATTGACTTGTCCTCTATGAATCTATCTAATCCCCTTTTAAGGCTTTTTATTCCAGTGGCCATAACTACATCCTCTGGGAGCGAAGGGAAGCACAGGAGCTGGTAGTCTCAGGTCTTCCTGGGCAAGACAGTAGAAGGTTCTGTACATCGTTCCCCTAGCAGCCTGGCAGGGAGGGGACGGAGTGCCCAGTTTTGAGGCCTGTCTCGAGTAACGTGCAGAACTGGTATAGTTTCAATCTTGCATGTTCACTTGTTACAGTGAATGCATGTACAACGTGCATGTCTGTGCATACACCTGTTTGTAAGAAAGCGCTAACATGTGTTCACTTTACAAATGAAACCAGGGACCAATGTGGAGTCTTGTGAGCAAAAATCCTACTTTGTGAGCTACTGGCATTAAAGTCATGAGTGAGCGATTTGGCTGCTGCATAAATCAGTTTGCTCTGCAGCCCTCCTTCCTGAGCTGAGATAAAAATGTGTGTGCGCCAGAGGATAAAAAACTGTGCGCTAGCTCACACTAACTCAGCTTAGAGGGAACACTGCCAGGGACCACTCCCTGGATAAATGTGGGGTTGTGATCACGTGTTCAGCTGTACACAGTGAATGTAACATGAAAGTTAATGCATCAAGCAAGAACTGTATGTGTGTTCACTGCAATTTGTGAACAGGGCTTGTGACTCTTTGGAAAGGGCAGACTGGTGTGGTTGGAATTCAGTGTTTGTGTAAAGATCCGGCCTGGTCCTTAGGCAGTAAAAGCCTATTAGTAAGTTAAAGACTTTGAGGAAGAGTCCTGAGGGATTGCAGGAGCTATGTAGAACCCAGTGGCAGTTCAGAGTGGAAAGTCTGTCCTTTCACGCGCTGAAAAGAATTTAACATCAAACGTGGAGCTGTATTCAGTAACTTAAGGGCTTCAGTCAGGCTTTTCCTTTGTCTGTTTTGGAGATCCAGTGCTGTTGAAGTGTTCTTGTAATTGTTGTTGTTCAGTCGCACAGTCGAGTCCGACTCTTCGTGACCCCATGGACCAGATCACGCCAGGCCTTCCTGTCTTCCGCTGTCCTCTGAAGTTAGCTCAATTTCATGTTCGTTGCATCTATGACACTGTCTAACCATCTCATCCTTTGCCATCCCCGTCTTCTTTGACCTTCAATCTTTCCCAGCATCAGGGTCTTCTTCTCCAGTGAGTGCTCCCTTCTCATTTGGTTGCCAGAGTATTTGAGCTTCAGTTTCATTCTCTGGCCTTCCAGGGAACAGTCAGGGTTGATTTCTTTGAGGATTGACTGATTGGATCTTCTTGCAGTCCAAGGGACTCTCAAGAGTCTTCTCCAGCACCATAGTTCAAAAGAATCTATTCTTCGGCGCTCGGCCTTCCTTATGGTCCAACTCTTGCAGCCATACATGACTCCTGGGAATACCATTGCTTTGACCATGCGGACTTTTGTTGGCAGGGTGATGTCTCTACTTTTTATCATGCTGTTGAGGTTCGCCATCGCTTTCCTCCCAAGGAGCAGGCGTCTTTTAATTTCATGGCTGCTGTCACCGTCTGCGGTGATCTGGGATCCCAGGAACGTGAAGTCTGTCACTACTTCTTCTTACATAAATAAACCATCTTTGTTATTTTTATTCAGCTCCTGCCTCAATGATTGCAGCGCTCGCCACAAAACCTATCTCAAGGCAGTGAACCCCAAATTCTTTATGCCTGCTACTATATATAATAATGTCTGAGGGGGAAAAACATCTGAGGGGAATGTTTTGTATTTAAGTAAGACACAGGGTGCGTTTAGATGGGCAGCTAATCCCGTCATTATGCCGGGTTGGAATTTTATCCCGATCTTTTTAATCCATCGTAGCATGACCAGACATCCCCCCGGTGAATCGCCTTACCACGCGCTGACTCCGTTGTGGCTTTCCTCGACCGTGCAAATTGCATAGGGTTGCCAACTCCAGGTTGGGAAATTCCTGGAGATTTGGGAGTGGAGCAGGGGGAGGACAGGATCTGGAGAGGGGAAAGATCTCAGCAGGATATGATACCAGAGAGCCCCCCCCCCTCCAAAGCAGCCGTTTCCTCCAGGGGAACTGACTCCTGCCATCTGGAGATTAGCTGTAATTCCGGGAGATCTCCAGGCCCCACCTGGAGGCTGGCAACCCTAAAGTCACATCATTTGAATCAATGATGATACTGAGCAACCGTTTCTTTATCCCGAAGTTCAAAGGGGCATGAAAAGTGGATGCGTATTTCTGGCCTCTGGCAAATGTGCCTTTCTGTGTTAACGTTGCAGATGTGAAAATAAAAGATTGCATGCAGAATACCACCGAGGTGGCCCGAGAGCTCCGGTCTTTAACCAGCATTTCAGACAAGTCTATCGATATGGTCATGGAATCCAGTATTTCATATCCGAAGGTACATGGTGTGTGTGTGTGAGTGTGTGGGCGGGGGAGTGTTTCTTATGCAGTAGTCCAGCATTCACGTTTTATTTTTTTTGTAGAAAGGAAGAGAAGAGTGAGACTTGGGGAACAATCCTAACAGGCCTACTCAGAACTAAGTCCCGTTTTATCCAATGACACAAGTGTTTTTAGGAGTTACAGCCTTAGAAGCCCAAAATGTTTCTAGAGTTATGTGACAGCTCCTTCCCAGTGATGAGAACATCAGAAGAGCCCAGATGGACCAGATTAGTGGGCCACCTAGTCCAGCATCCTGTTTCACACAGTGGCCAACCGGTTACTCTGGAGGGCCAACAACAGGGCACAGAGGGTGAAATCTTCCCCCGATGTCGCCTCCTGGCACAGGTATTCAGAGGTTTACTGTCCTTGAATGTGGGGCTCCCTTTAGCCATTATGTCTAGTAGCCATGTGTCATGATTTGGGCTGTGCCAGGTTCCCTTTAGCCATTATGTCTAATAGCCATGTGTCATGATTTGGGCTGTGCCACCAGAGGCCTACTAGGCCCAGGGAGCCCGGCTAGCAGTAGGTGAACCCTCTGAGAGGTTTTGGAGACAAAATTGACCAATAGGAAAAGAGGAGGGCTTGGAATAAAAGATATTGTGCAGCAGGAAAAGCTGTTCTTCTTCCCAGAGGGCAGAGCCAGACGGAAGGCTGCTGCAGGAAGAAACCCTCATCCTGAGGGAAGGGTGAGTAGTCTATCGCTAATCTCCCATTGGTGTGAAGCACAGAGACCACGAAGAAGATAAACAGGTTGCTTACCAGTAACTGGTGATCTTCGAGTGGTCATCTGTGCATTCACACCACCCACCCTCCTTCCCCGCTGCTGTCAGCTTCTGGCTTTCTGGTTGGATGATGATATGCGGCGGTAATTTGAAGGAACTGGTGGGATGTCCGCGCCCGCCCCCTTGGGCATGCGCAGTGGGCCCTGCGCTTGCCTGAGGGGATGGGCGCGAAAATCCTTGTAGAGAGCTTGCTACAGCACCGATTTGATCCAGCGCAGGCGCACTAGACCCATTGGTGTGAATGCACAGATGACCACTCGAAGATCACCAGTTACTGGTAAGCAACCTGTTTTTCCTTGTTGTACTCTGCCTGGTCCTCACGCCTATTATTCAGCCAAAAGGGAGGTCTGAAGGTCTTGGGAGGGTGCTCTGGGCCTTCTCAAGGGATCCTAAATCCAGAGTGGTGGCAGCATCAGGGGACATCCCACCTGAGCCATGACACCATGATAGCCCACTTCTCCATGAATCTAACTAATCCTCGATCTGATCTTTCACTGTTCTGGGAAGATCTGTTAAGAAGACAGCATATGGAAGCTAAATGAAGCTCTCATTGAAAGGAGCCATATAATAAAAATGCTCAGATCATATGCTGCAGACCAGACATTCATGGACTAGAGATATGCTTGGTATAGCACAGCTCCTCCCCCTGAGTGTTATAGGAAGGGGCCCTGGCTCAGTGAATAGAGTGCAATCACTGCCATTCAAAAAGGCCTCAGGTTCAGTCTCTGTTATCTCTAGTTAGATATCAGGGCCAAAATAAATGTTACGGATCTGTAAAAAAATCAGTTTTGTGTGCAGGCAAGCCGCAGTTCGGATTGAGCCCGTGTGGCAATGGAGAAGTGGATTTAACCTTTCAAGTTCCACTCAGTTTTACCAATCAAAATCAGGCACTGTTTTAAAGGGTGCGGGGGGAGACTTAAAAAACCTGACTTGCCCCCTTTAGAACACTCTAATAACAGCTTAGGAAACCCAATTTCAATTCCCAAAGCCAAGGGGCTTCGGGGTTGGTGGGTTGTGATGTTAAATCCTCTCTTATGGACTTGCATGGCTCTTTTCCAAATTGTGGCTGCCCCTATGTGCAATTTACCTTGTACACCGTGCCGAGATCTCTGCCCAGCCTGTTTCTTCACCCTCTGGTGGCAGGTCTTGTGAAAGATCTGTCTGTGCAGGACGGATTCTGAGTTACTTTTGCTTTGCTGTCCCAGAAGGGATGTCTCTTCTGGTTTAGCTCCACTATGATGCATCCCTAAAAGTTTCCTAGAACCTTGAAGGTATCAGGAATGTGGCCCCACGGAAGCCACGTCCTCGTGTCTTTTTGCTTCCTGTGCCCATCTGGCTTGGAATGGCATTATCTCCCAAGGCAATTTATATTTTCCAGGTCAGTTAAAAAGTGTGCGGAGTACCAATGGTATTCTCTTACCTTTGCATATTTATTCCTGTGCTTATTAGAGGGAAATAAGAACGAGGGCGATGTGGATTGCAAGATTAGCCGAGTGGCCACTGGATGTCACTGGTGTTCTACTAGCAAAGGGTGTGTGTGGGGGGGTCCAATAGACCTATTTTCCCTTTCATCGGGAAGCTTCACTGTTTAAGATTCAGTTTGGATCTGGGATCTTCTTCCAAGACAAGCATAATTCTAATTTTAGTTGATTTCTATTTGTTTTCCTGCTCCTTCGGTAATGAGAGTAACCAGTGTTGTTGCTTCTTAATTGATTTTGCTAGCTGCAGACAAAAAGATCCAGTAAAAGGGAATTTGACGAGAAACTCCCTCTTCTTTTGAATAACGCTGCATTTCAGGACTGAATTTTTAAGTTATGTCCTCAGAATACCAAAGGAGAATGAGTAGGGTTACTTAGGAGCCCAGGATCGTGTGAGGCGGCTGTGCAGGGATATAGGGCACGATGGTAGTTATAGGAGAATATTTAACAGGAGACACCCAATTAGGGTTCGATGCTGTGGAAAATGACCTGATCCTGTGCAGTGATTAGAACGTCGAGGTTGCTTCTTGGTCTTAGATAGGATTGGTTCTGTCACTGTGTCACTTTAAACATCTCTGAAGATAGGTTCAGGTGGGTAGCCATGTTGGCACTTTTAAGATCAACAAAGTTTAATTCTGGGTATGAGCTTTTGTGTGCATGCATGCTAAGCGTGCGTGCACATGAAAGCTTATATCCAGAATTAAACTTATTGGCCTTAGAGGTGCCACTGGACTGAAACTTTATTCTTTAAACATCTCTGCCTGAGATGATTAAAAAAAGGGGGGGTCTTTTATAAGGGTGAAGATCGTGTCTCCCGTACCATTGCTAACTTAGTTCTGAAAATCCTTGGGTTAGTGGACAGAACCAGGAAAGAGTCAATGGGGGAGGGCCAAGGGACAGTGTTCCCTTCAGTGTTCAGTGGGCGGAGCTTGACCAGGTTTTGCAGGTCTAGGAGTGAACCTGGGTGGCTCGAGTGTGGGATCGCTATCTGTGTGGAAAGTGCCATCGGGTCACAGGTGACTTATGGTGACCCAATCGGTTTTCAAGGCGAGAGACAGTCGGAGGTGGTTCTGCCCTTGCCAGCCACTGCATTGCGACCCTGGACTTGCTTAGTGGTCCGGTCTCCCCTCCAAGTACTAACCCGGGGCTGAGCCTGCTTAGCTTCCCAGTTCCGATGAGGTCAGACTAGCCAGGGCCATCAATTGGGGGTGGGTGGGTCCCTTTTATAACCTCCATTGCATGACTGAAAATACTTATACAATAAATTTTAATGATTTTATAAATGAGTACAACAGTGTAAATAATTAACATGTGTGAGCATATAGACATATTTAAGTTCAATGTCAACTTATTCAAGTTAATAGGAACTTTTCAAAATAAGGTTACAATTATACTGTGCATATGCGTGTTAGAAAAACAATATTTAACCAAATCATTTAAACCTTTTATCTTAAGGTGAATGAAATCAGTTTGAGTTAGAACAATAAATGTTTATCTCTGAGTCACCTGTTATCTTGTCTCTTACCACAATTGTAGAGCATCAATCTCCTTGTGGGTGTCATCAAATTGTTTCAGATATTCTAAGATAGGTAACCAAGTAGTGATAAAGGAGGAAGGAGCCGGAATGACTCAAAATACTTAAACAAAATGCATAATAACAAACCTGAGTTAAAAATATTGAACGCTCGGGTAAAATGGCCGCCCTCATGTGGCAATACGGCAATCCCTGTTGATGAAATGGATGAATGGTTCGTATCTTCTGAAAACATACACAGGGAACAATGACCCATTGTTCTCCAAGACCTCTATCTGGGCAAATGCCCACATTTTTCTCTCTCTGAGCATAAATCGAGGAGAGGGACCACTTTGGGAGTGTGCGTAGACTCCTCCGTTGCAACTTTTATGATGGTGTCGCTGCCACCGCTTTCCCCTTCTCTCCTTCAGTTGTTATTTAAACATATATTTCTTTTTGTTTTGATAGTTCCTTTCCAAAGCTCTCACAGCCACGTTGGTGGGAAGATGCGATGCGGAAGCACTTCGCCCTTTGCTAACGTTTCCCGCAGAAGACGGTGCTGCCGATGCTGTGAAGGAACTTTGTTCTCTGCCACCCCAGGAATTATACACCATGACTATACTCCTCCTGCAGAACCTCGATGTACGTGGTGTCATTTATAAGGTGAGCAGAGCCAGCACGACTTGGTCTGCCCTCCTTTCTGAAAGTGGATAGAAAAGCTGTGGGGTGGGGGGGAAGAGAGGTAAAGACATCGCCCGTTTATTGAAAACAGTCCCATTGAGCTGCCACAGAAATCTGGTGTACAGCAAAATCTGAAGTGAGTCTCCTCACTCAACGAATCTGAGGGCTTTCAGAGGAACTGCAAGATCTTTTGATAGAGAAATGTCCAGGGGCAGGGTGGGGTCCAGTGTTCCCTCTCAGCTGAGTTAGTGTGAGCTATCTCACAGTTTTTTAGCCTCCGGCTCACACATTTTTGTCTTCACCCAGGAAGGATGGCTCCAGAACAAACTAATTGATGCAGGAGCCAAATCGCTCACTCACAACTTTAATACCAGTAGCTCACCAAGTAGAATTTTTGCTCACAAGACTCCACAGCTTAGAGGGAGCATTGCTCCAGAGCAAACTAATTGATGCAGTAGCCAAATCGCTCACTCACAACTTTAATG
>NW_015175423.1:134507-140457 GCF_001447785.1 Gekko japonicus
TGGTCTGCCCTCCTTTCTGAAAGTGGATAGAAAAGCTGTGGGGTGGGGGGGAAGAGAGGTAAAGACATCGCCCGTTTATTGAAAACAGTCCCATTGAGCTGCCACAGAAATCTGGTGTACAGCAAAATCTGAAGTGAGTCTCCTCACTCAACGAATCTGAGGGCTTTCAGAGGAACTGCAAGATCTTTTGATAGAGAAATGTCCAGGGGCAGGGTGGGGTCCAGTGTTCCCTCTCAGCTGAGTTAGTGTGAGCTATCTCACAGTTTTTAGCCTCCGGCTCACACATTTTTGTCTTCACCCAGGAAGGAGGGCTCCAGAGCAAACTAATTGATGCAGTAGCCAAATCGCTCACTCACAACTTTAATGCCAGGAGCTCACCAAGTAGAATTTTTGCTCACAAGACTCCACAGCTTAGAGGGAGCATTGCTCCAGAGCAAACTAATTGATGCAGTAGCCAAATCGCTCGCTCACAACTCTAATGCCGGTAGCTCACCAAGTAGAATTTTTGCTCACAAGACTCCACAGCTTAGAGGGAGCATTGCTCCAGAGCAAACTAATTGATGCAGTGGCCAAATCGCTTGCTCACAACTTTAATGCCAGTCGCTCACCAAGTAGAATTTTCGCTCACAAGACTCCACAGCTGAGAGGGAGCATTGCTCCAGAGCAAATTGATTTATGCAGCAGCCAAATCACTCGCTCACAACTTTAATGCCAGGAGCTCACCTAGTAGAATTTTCGCTCACAAGACTCCACAGCTTAGAGGGAGAACTGGTGGGGTCCGTATATCCCTAAGCCAGATCCGAGTCCAGAAGCGCCTTTGAGACCAACAAGATTTTTGGGGTACAAGTTTTTGAGAGTCAAATCTCCCTTCATCAGAGACCCTGTCCCTAAACCATAACTGAATATTGCCTGAAGTGAATTTTAGTGCAATTTGGTGGTCTCAAACTTAGGCGAAACTTCTCTGGGACTTTTGAAGAACGTTCACAAGGCTTTGTAGAAGGCTAGTGACATTTCTGGAAATGGTGTGTGTCATGGGTGAACAGAACTAGGAACGTAAAACCCCCCACCACCACCAATGTTCCCTCTAAACTGTGGAGTCTTGTGAGCAAAGATTCTATTTTGTGAGCTACCGGCATTAAAGTTGTGAGCAAGTGATTTGGCTACTGCATAAATTAGTCTGCTCTGGAGCCCTCCTTCCTGAGCCACGGCAAAAATGTCTGAGCTGGAGGCTAAAAAACTGTGAGCTGGCTCACACTAACTCAGCTTAGAGGGAACACTGCCCCCCACACACACACACTGTGCTGAGACCGACTATTCCTCAGATGAGGAAGAGGCACCTTTACCAGCACCTGAGGGAGAAGAGGCCCCAGCATCTGCACAGGAGGTGCAGCAAGGCGAAGAGCCTGAGGTGCAGTCAGAGGGAGAGCCTGGTGCAGAGCCTGGTCCAGCACCCCCAGTTGGAGACACCTCAAGGCCAGAGTCCCCACCTAGCTCACCTGAATGTCCCAGATGCAGGGCACGCCAGCATCTGGAAGTGTGGGAGAGACGGAGGAGTGCCAGACTTCAGCTGTTGCAAAGGCAACGTGAAGGGCTGTGAGTCTTTGTAGGTTGCCTCCCAGGGAAGGGAGGGTCCAGTTATAAGCAGCCATGCTAACCTGCCTCGGTGCGGATGCAACTGTGAAATCTTGGACCTTGTTCCAGCTGCCAGCCTCCACTGATCGCTCCTGAGAACTCTGATTGATCTCCCAGCATTCCGACCACTGGCACTGTTTCTCAGCTTGGCTGGGACTTTGCACCTAGCTTAGTATATTGTATTTGAGGCGACTGACCAGAGTGTGTTTGTGTGGGGGAGAGGGGATTTCATGTTCCTAGTTCTGTTCACTTTTATCCATTTTATCCCATCTTTCCCCAAGGGCCTCAGGGCAGTGAATACACTTCTTATCACCTCTGCCACCATTTTGTTCTCACAACATCTCAACGAGTTAAGTTGAGAGAGAGTAATTCATGCAGTGAGCCGCATGGGAACTTGAACCCCAGGCTCCCACATCATTGTTAACTAATAGATACATCATATTAGTTCTCCACCCTCATAATGTTTTACCCCATTTTATATAGCTGTTAGGGTTTACTTCTTTATGCAGAGAGTGATTAAAATGTGGAATTCGCTGCCAGAGGATGTGGTGATGGCCACAGAAATAAACAGCTTTAAAAGGGGGCTAGAATAGATTCAAGGAGGATAGGTCTATCAGCGGCTACTAGCCACTGTGACTGAGGGGAACCTCCACATTCAGAGGCACTAATTGTCTCAATCTCAGAGCCAGGAGGCAATACTAGGGGAAGGCCTCGGCCTCTATGCCCTGTTGTTGACCGTTCAGAGGAACTGGTTGGCCACTGTGTGAGACAGGATGCTGGACTAGATGAATCATTGGTCTGATCCAGCAGGGCTCCTCTGATGTTCTTATGACTTGAATCTGAAGAATGAGCTAATAGTAGTCCAAGGCCTTAGGCACCTGCAGTGGCATTTTTTTCACCTGAGCAGCAGACCCTCTGTTCCACAAAACTTTTAGGAGCACTGGTCAGTATTTATATCCCAGCCCAGCCCGTCCTTCAAGGTATTATGCTTAGGGGTAACCCATTTTACCCTCACCACAACCCTATGTGATGTGTGGCTAAGAAATCATAGCTTTGCCAACTCTATCCAGCGAGTTTCTTCCCAGTGAAAGTCCAGCACTATCCATTGTACCTCACTGGCTCGACATGCTATGTGTAGAATCCATACACCTGTGAAGAGGCCAGGTACCATCTTCGGATTATCCGGTGGCCAAATGGTAATGGTCCTGACTTGGATAGCCCAGCCTAGCCTGATCTTGTCAGATCTTGGAAACTAAGCTGGGTCGCCCCTAGTTAGTACTTGGATGGGAGACTGCCACAGGAAGTGGTGGCGGCTACAAGCATGGACGGCTTCAAAAGGGAATTAGATAAGCATATGGCGCAGAAGTCCATAAGTGGCTATGAGCCACAAGGTATAGATAGGGACTCTGGGGCAAGTGATGCTCTGTCATCTTGGTGCTTTGGGGGGTCAACAGTGGGATGGCTTCTAATGTCCTGTCCCCACTGGTGGACCTCCTGATGGCACCTGGTATTTCTGGCCACTGTGTGATACAGAGTGTTGGACTGGATGGGCCTTTGGCCTGATCCAACATTGGCATCTCTTATGTTCTTATGAGACCACCAAAGAAGTTCAGGTTTGCTACGCAGAGGCAGGCAATGGCAAACCTCCTCTATTCGTCTCTTGCCTTGAAAACCCTTTGGGGTCACCATAAATTAGCTGCGACTTGGTGGGGAAAAAATTGGTAAGGAAAAGAGGGAACATTGCATTTGTGAGAAATGGAGGATTTCGTCTCACCGGATCCGCCAGTGTTGTTGTTGTAAACAGTGCATAACAGATACTGAAAAATATATAAACTCTCAATGTCTGGTATGTATATATTTTGGGAAAGTGTTAACATTTCCCTCTTTTCTTTAAGATCAAACTGCCATCTGAAGTAGACAAGTTACTCAACATGCTGTTGGATGTTGTATCTAACGTCAGCTCCCTTCTAAATAAAGCCCAGCGTATCTTTGAAAATCTTCCCGCATTCCTTCAGACATTGAAAAGCACATCTATGCTTGATATCTCTTCTTTTCAATCGGTATGTACATGATCTTTCCATCCTTAGGTTTCTTGTTAATGTTCAAGACTAATTTTGATCCAGGTCTTGCTTAAGGATGCATGCATAAAGAATCTTTCTGAACAAACATATGTAATGTATTCCTGACTATTGGATGATGTTGAAAAATGTTTCAGTGGTGCCTCTTTCTTCTGGGAAAATACATTTGAATCTGTTGCATCCTGTCCTTTCTGGTATTTTGGCTAGAGGACAGTGGTGGATCTACATTTTTGGGACCCTGAAGCCTGAACTGTTATGGGGGCCCCCAAGAAAATTTTGAAATTTGACCAATTACTGGGACATTTTGTGACCATATGAAATGGGTGTTAGAGCATATTCTAAGGTCAATATTAAGTACCTCAAACCTTTGGCTTATGATTCTGTCACTAAATTAGCCTTATTTTAATAACAAACACTTTTTAAAATTCCATCTATTTTGTTGAAAAAATCACTCATTTAAAAAAAAGAAAGAAAGAAATAGCGTCCCTTGCAGGATTAGGGGCCCGAAAAAAAAAGCTTCATTAGTTTCATAGTAAATCCACCCCTGCGTCACTTCCCATGTTTAAAAAGATGTATGAGTGCCTAATGAGATCCCACAGAAGCATCATGTGATACAGTGATAGTTGGACTGTGCTAGCTCAGATTGTAGCAGGCAGAACACATCATTTGAGCACTCTTCCATAGATAGGTGGAATGCATAAATAGGTGGAAGGTGAGAATCCTTTCATGGACAAAAACGTTTTGGTGTAGGAGTACATTCAGTGCTGAAATAGCTTACCTGCAGACTGGAGTAGGGATGGACACAAACTAGCTCCCAAACTTAAGTTCATGAGGAATTTTGGCTGGTTCATGGTTCGCAAACCAAAGTTCGCAAACCAAAGTTTGTGAACTTAAGAGCCGTCACAAACTTCCATGAATTTTAAGGCAATTCATGATGGTTCATGGAGAGCAGAAAGCAGGGGAATAAATGGCTCCAAGCCATTTAACCCCCTGGTGGAGAGCAGAAAGCAGGGGGATAAATTGGCTCCAAGCCATTTAACTCCCTGCGTTCTGTTACCCGTCACTTTTGGCAGGGAGCATAAAGAAGGGTTTAACCCCCCTGCTGGCTGCTCCTCACTGCTTTTTTGGGGATAACCCCTGCTTTCTGCTCCCTGTGAAAAGTGGTAGGGAGCAGAAAGCAAGGGTCATGAATTGCTACGAACTGGTTTGATCTGCAAACCAACTTCCTGGTTCATATCGGTTTGTAGTTCGGTTCATGGTTCAACCATGAACTGAAAAGAACCACAAAAATGTGGTTCTTGCCCATCCCTACAAAGAGGGTATGTTTCCAGGAAGGTGGGCAGCACATGGTTTTCCTGCTTGTGCAGTTCAGCTCTGAAAACAGACGGGTGGAACTGCAGTATTCCCATTGGTTCTGTTTTCTCCACACACCCTTTTGTAAACACTTACTTTCTAAAGTGTCATGTGCAGTCTGACGGCTCTGTATAAATGAATAATAACGATAACACGTTTTGTCTTGGAAAGCTTTATATAGGACATAATCTTTGCAAATAGCTTTGCGGTTACTTATTTTTACTCCAGGATAGATCTGCATATTACAGTTCTGATACTGCATAATAACGGCTGTGCCTCACAAGAGTACACATGGGTCATTGACAAGTAGGATTATCAAATGGCCAGGCAATTTTAGGTTGGGAGGGATGCTATTTGGTCCGTTGCCTAAAAAACAAAGCAAAGGCTGAGTTCAGACTGGCAGTTTGAAGCGCGAGGGAGTCGTGGCAAAAAAGACCCGGAACAACTTGTTCTGGGTATTCCCGGTCACACTGCACCGACTGATGTGGGAGCATGCCAGGGAGGAGGCGCAAGGGAGTGTTCGCACTGTTGGCCCGCCCCTGGTGGAGGCACCACTGTCAGTGGCTTTTTCTCACTCCGGTGACATGTGCATATGCCCATAGGTGCATCCAGGGGTCATTTCGTAGAAAAAGAGGTGCAGGAGCTCATTAGCATAACTCATTAGCATGACTTATTTGCATATGCCACACCCCATGACATCACCAGAAGTGTGTCAGAAGGGAACACCCACCGCTCAGGCTCCACTGGACTGTTTTGGATTGCTAGCTATTGGGGGGGGGGAACGTGCAGATCTGTCCTCACAGAGGAGGGAGAGCTTGTACCTGAATAAAACTTGGTCTTAAAGGTGCCACTGGACTGTTTTGGACCAGGGGCCTGGGAGGGGAGCT
>NW_015175423.1:140877-155962 GCF_001447785.1 Gekko japonicus
CACCCCCCCCCCCCCCCCGGATATAAACTTTTGTGTGCAGAACTTTCTTCTGCTGCTTCAGGCCAACACAGCTACCCACCAATGCCCCCTCTAAGCTGTGGAGTCCTGTGAGCAAAAATTCTGTTTTGTGAGCTACTGGCATTAAAGTTGTGAGTGAGCGATTTGGCTACTGCATCAATTAGTTTGTTCTGGAGCCCTCCTTCTTGAGCTGAGACAAAAATGTGTGAGCCAGAGGCTAAAATACTGTGAGCTGGCTCACACTAACTCAGCTTAGAGGGAACACTGCTACCCACCTGAATCGAAAAAGCAAAGGACAAGGCAGTTTCCCATCCTTGAGGACCCACCATCTATTAATAAGAAGGTTGGCACTGGGTTGACGCTGTGGAAGGTCAGTAGTTCAGCAGTTAAAGACCCGGGTGCTGCAAGATGGAGTGAGCTCCCGTCTCTCGTTCCAGCTCCTGCCAACCTAGCAGTTCGAAAGCAAGAAATTGCAAGTAGATAAATAGGCACCACTTCGGTGGGAAGGGAACACCGTTCCGTGCGCCTTGGTGTTTAGTCATGCCGGCCACATGACCACGGAAACGTCTTCGGACAGCGCTGGCTCTTCGGCTTTGAAACGGAGACGAGCACCGCAACCCTAGAGTTGGACTCGACTGGCTTTCGAGCAAGGGAAACCTTTACCTTTACCTGGCACTGGGCTATGCTAGGAGGGCAGTTCAAAACTTCTAGGCTCTGCCCTTTTGCTCCATTCATGGACCTTCCTGGGGCTTTAACCCACAGGTGCCTCCGCCCAGAGGCCCCTACCCAAGTTCCATATTCTTTGATTTCAGGAACTGACCAATTCATTCACAAGTAATTCAGATTGAGAAGTGCTCTATAGCAAATTCTGCCTTCATATTTTTTCTTCTCAATCGTGGATCTGCTCTTAAACTCAGTTTCTGAGCTCTGGCAACCGCCAGTTTGGGATGCTTTAGAGGAAGTACGTGTAATATTGCTCAGCATGAATAGCCAGTACCTCTGCTCTTCTCTTTGTATTATGATATTTTGGCTTCCCTCTCACCCCTCCCAGGAAATGTATGCCCATCTGTGTAATTGAGAGTCCTCTTTAAAAACCCTGAAGGGGAAAATAATTTATTGGTTAAGCAATTTAATATTTGTTAATGCATTTCCCATGTAAGTTTCTCAGTGGTCTTTCTGTCTTCATCACTGATCTTCATGTTTCTTTATATATATGCAGGGGTCATTTCCTGCAGGAGTGCACAGGAGCGGAGCTCCGGCAGTAAAGAGCCCAGGGGGCGGGCACATGCAACAAGCCCCACCCCTGCTCCCAGCAGCCCTCAGTCAGAGCAAGAAGCGCCAAAAAAGTTTCAAAACCCCCCCCCCCCCAGCCCCCCGGTCCAAAACAGTCCAGTGGCACCTTTAAGACCAAGTTTTATTCAGGTACAAGCTCTCCCTCCTCTGCGAGGACAGATCTGCACGTGTTCCCCCCCCATAGCTAGCAATCCAAAACAGTCCAATGGAGCCTGAGCCTTCTGACACACTTCCAGTGAAGTCAGGGGGTGTGGCATATGCAAATAAGTTATGCTGATGAGTTATGCTAATGAGCTCCTGCACCTCTTTTTCTACGAAATGACCCCTGTATATATGTAGTATGTGTCAAGCGCCATCTGGTTGCCTCCGACTTATCATGACCCTCTGAATTAATGTCCTTCAAAACATCCTCTCATTAACAACCTTGCTCAGGTTTTGCAAGCTGAGGACCACCGTTGATTTGATCTAGAACCCACTTTTGTCTTTTTGGTGGTCCTTGGCTTATGTAAACCTCTCCTCCGGCACCACGTTTCCAACGAATCAACTTTCTTCCCGTCCACTTTCTTCATTGTCCAACTGTCACACACCTACACAGTAATGGGGAATATTATGGGATGGATTCACTCAGGGCTATCTTTGGGCAGGAAGGCACAGGAACGGAGTTCTGGCTGGCTCCTGAGTTGGCCACGCCCAGCAGGAACTCATTAGCATAATAGGCCACACCCAACAGCAGGAACTCATTAGGATTGGCTACATTAGGGGTGTGTGGCCTAACATGCAAAGGTGTTCCTGCTACAAAAAAAGGCCCTGGGTTTGGACAACAAACAAGGTAAACAGAACAAGAAGCAAAAGGTGGGTGTGGCTGGATGACCACACTTCTGCGAACATGGGGGTGTGGCCTCATGTGCTAATGAGCTGTGCTCTCATGGGTGTGGCTGGATATGCTAATGAGTTTCTGTTGTTGGGTGTGGCCTATTATGCTAATGAGTTCCTGCTGGGCTTTTTCTACAAAAAGAGCCCTGGATTCACTTGATCTTAGTTGCCAGCAACGCATCCTTCATGGCTTTGCATTGATCTCTTTGTCATTTTCTTCTTATTTCCGTCGCCAGGGTGTAAAAAACAGCAACAGAACCAGACTGATGTCTCTATGCCAGCACAACCACTCATAGGCCCAATCTGCATCTAGCATTTGCTCTGCTGTTTTACCAAGCCCACACTGGAACAGAAAAAGGTGCGGCTCAAAACCGCATTCAGTTATCCCGGGGCCAACGCCGTACTGACTGCAGAGTCACCCCTGAATGGCCATAAAATGGCCATAAATCTATGCAGGCGGCTACCATAAAACCAAGAGATCAAAGGAAGTGAAATCGGCATGCAGTCTGGAGACTGCCGTGAAACCCGACAATCAATCAAAGTGAAAGTGGCATGTGATGTTGAGGGGAATTTCTGTTCCAGCCTGCGTTCGGTAAAACAGCGGAGCAAATGCTAGATGCGGATTGGGCCATAGAAATAGCTGGATTAGGAAGTTCTCCTCTCCTCCTCAGCCCAGTTCTGTTTTGGAATTTTGACTCACCTGACATCATTTCTCTGCTGTCATTGGCTGCAGCCTCTTGGCAGCGATGTAAAAGGGGGGGTGAGAAGAATCCTGCTGATAGGCTGGTGTCTTGGTTGCTCCTTCGTTCATGTTAGTGTCCCTGCCACAAGTTTTGTTAGTCCTTAAGGTGGTACTGGGCGCTTGCTCTTTTTGCATTCTGTGTCCCTGCTGCTGGGATTTAATCTAGCGATAGCCAGGAATAAATTTCCAATTTAGTAAATGGCTGAATATAATCTTCTTTTTCCTGCCCTAATACAAGAGATGAAGTTGATAGAATGCCATACAACCTGTTGGGAAAAATAGGCAAAATACTTAGATATTCAGAGTTTGCAATGGATCTTTGCTTCACTGGAGAGGAGACATTTCTTGCTGTGTAAAAATCTTTATTTCTAAGGGAAGGGTTCACTGGGAGACTACAAAATAACAAAGAGATGTAATGTATTCAATAAGCTGCCATTGAATGCATAATGTGTGATGAAAACATCTAATTGAAATGTCATGTTAAGCTTCGTCCTGGGCTAGGATCCAAATCCATCCAATCGCATTGATAGCCCAGGAAGAACCAACCAATCACTTGTCAGCAAGCTCCCTGAGCGGGAACGTCCGTGATTGGTCCTTATGCATACAACCTTATTGGTTGGTCAATGTACAGTAGGCGTGGCTACATTAGCCGGGAGAGTTTAAAAGCAGGACAGCTGCAATGTAAAAGCTGTTCTGGCTATCAGATGTTGATCCGTGTTGGAGTTGTGTTCGAGTGGAAGAATGAAGCTGTATCTTTGCTGAATCACTCTCCGACTACTTTGTTAAGTGAGCGACTTAACAGATATCTAGAGCTATGTCTTTGGATCCTTACAGCACAGAACACATGGTCACACAACAATGGAGTAACGAGCCTGTACTGTCGTGGGGGCAGAGTAGGGTTGCCAACTCTGGGGTAGGAAATTCCTGGAGATTTGGGGGTACAGCCTGGGGAGGGCAGGATGTGGGGTGAGGGGGAACCTCAGCAGAGTCCCCTACAATTGAGCCACTTTCTGGCGATCAGTTGTGATTCTGGGAAATCTCCAGGCGACCCTACCTGAACAGCTTCCAGAATTACAGACTGCAGAGATAAATTCCCCTGGAGGAAATGGCAGCTTTGGAGGCCAGACACTAGGGCATCAATACCCCAGTGAGATCCATCCCCTTCCCAAGCCCCACCCCTCCCCAGTGTCTGAAAAATGTGGCTGAACTCTTGCAGGTACATTTAGAAACCTCTACTGTGGTTTGTGGCAGCCTGGTTTTGCGACTTTTGTGATTTACACAGGTTACCCGCTTTATTGTTCCATGCAGTAGCAGCAGCAGCAGTAGTAGCAGAAGCAATGGGAGCAGTAGTAGTTGTAGTAACCATAACAAACAAGGAAACAATGCTACTTGCACACTTTTCCTTATATTTCTGTAAATAAAAGGATCAGAGACTTAAGCCAGGGGTCATTTCCTGCAGGAGCACAGGAGTGGAGCTCCGGCAGTAAAGAGCCCAGGGGGCGGGCACATGCAACAAGCCCCACCCCCTGCTCCCAGCAGCCCTCAGTCAGAGCAAGAAACAGCCAAGTAAGTTGCAGAGCCTGGCCCACTGGTCCAAAACAGTCTAGTGGCACCTTTAAGACCAAGTTTTATTCAGGTACAAGCTCTCCCTCCTCTGCGAGGACAGATCTGCACGTTCCCCCCCCCCAATAGCTAGCAATCCAAAACAGTCCAGTGGCGCCTGAGCGGTGGGTGTTGCCTTCTGACAAACTTCCGGTGATGTCAGGGGGTGTGGCATATGCAAATGAGTTATGCTAATGAGCTCCTGCACCTCTTTTTCTACGAAATGACCCCTGCTTAAGCCTGACCTACACTACTGGCTTAACTAGTTTAACAGTCCTTCTGTCTTTCCAGGGAGCTCTGGGAACTGTAGTTCTATGAAAGAGACTAAGCATCTCTAGCAGAGAATCCTAGCACTCCCAGCAAAATATAATTCCCAGGAGTAGGGCTGCCAAGTCTCGTTGAATCGCGGCGGGGGATCGTCATTCTTTACAGGAGCTCTGCCGCGGGGAATGGCAACAGGCGTTGCACCGCCGTCGCCAGGATGTGACGCTATGCGTCGCTCTGGCAACGGGACTCCAAACAGCCCCGTTGCCAGAGTGACGCGTAGCGTGACATCCTGGCGACGGCGGTGCAACGCCTGTTGCCGTCCCCCGCGGCAGAGCTCCTGTAAAGAATGACGATCCCCCGCCGCGATTCAACGAGACTTGGCAGCCCTACCCAGGAGTCTTTGAGGGAAGCTGTCACAGTTAAGCTGATATCAGTTTGTAGTGCAGAAGTACTGTTCATTTTGTTTAAAGTAAAGCTGCAAATTCAGGGAAGGGGCCTGAAATATCTTTTGAGGGAGCCGGACCGAGTTTCCTCTGTGGCTGTGACCCTGGCTGAACAAGACCATTGAGCTAAATTAGAGCTGTATGCTTTAATTAGTTTAACTAGTTGGGCCTCCCTTAATCAGGAAGGGCATATTTCAATCAGTGTTGTTGTGTGTTCAGGGCACATTTTCTAATTTGTGAGGCTCTTTGGTCTCCAGTATGTTACTGTGAATGAAAATGTAAAAAGAGAGAGAGAGAGAGAGAATAAAGGTGGCCTTTCCTTACAGGAAGTGATCTTTTGATAATTTAATTCAAATTACCTGACTCTTGCTTTGGTATGTCAGAACTTAGGCTTTCCTGGAGTCTGTTTAGTATGCATCAAGTAAAAGTGATACATTATTTAATCTTTTCAAAGGAAGGTGTTGTATTGCTAAGCACAAAAAAACTTTTTGGTTTACCAGCCCAAAATGAATGGGTCTTATGCAGAGGAGTTTCCGATGGACTAGGACCTTAGCTTGGTTCTTTTTTCCCCTGTGTTATAGAAAGTAGATTCTTTGGCTACAGTTTATAGGTTAGCGTGTTCAGCTCATATGAACAATCAATAACACAGCACACTTTGAGGTAGGGTTGTTAGCTCCAGGTTGGGAAATTCCTGGAGATTTGGGGGTGGAGCCTGGGGAGGGCGGGGTTTGGGGAGGGAAGGGACCTCAACAGGGTACAATGCCATAGACTCCACCCTCTCAAGCAGCCATTTTCTCCAGGAGAACTAATGTCCATAGTCTGGAGATCGGTTGTGATTCTGGGAGAACTTCAGGCTCCCCCTAGAACAGTGATGGCGAACCTTTTAGAGACCGCGTGCCCAAACTGCGACCCAAAACCCACTTATTTATCGCAAAGTGCCAACACGGCAATTTAACCTGAATACTGAGGTTTTAGTTTAGAAAAAAACAACTCATACATTAACTTAAGATGATGCAAACAAAGTAAGGAAAGCAATTGCAAATGCTTTCATTTACTTAAAATTATTTGGCAGAGAATTCGACTCTTTAATGATGGTCTGGGCCTGGCTGGGGCAATGGCACGCGTGCCCACAGAGAGGGCTCTGAGTGCCACCTCTGGCACCCGTGCCATAGGTTTGCCACCACTGCCCTAGAAGATATATGTAACAAGAGAGAAAGTCACGAAACAAAATTTAACATCAAAGAAGCAAAAGCAGTCATGACCAAATTACTAATGTTTCAATTACACTCAATAAATTTCAAATCTGCATAATTCATGCACAAAATTGGCCAACACAGAGGAGGAACTAACAGGACATCATAGATGTGTTAGAGTCCCGACCCTGAGGAAACTAGGAGTGAAACGGGTGTTCCAAGTCCCATCACCGGGACCATTGATTTTTCTACTGAATGGTTGATGGGATATGAATTTTTGAAAATGATACCCAAATTGTCTGAAGAATATTGTTCACTGAAATTGCGATACGTTATTTTCTTTTGGGACTTTTCCAGTATGTGCCGGCATACCTTTGGATTAGGACAAGAATGTGATTATGTGACTTTATAAAAGCCAATCTTGTGCATGAATTATTCAGATTTGAAATTTGTTGAGTGTAATTGAAACAACCTTAGTAATTTGGTCACAACTGCTTTTGCTTCTTTGATGTTCCAACTAGAAGATGGCAACCTAATGTTGACACTCTCTTTGCTGCCTAACCATCGAAATGTAATTTTTCAGAAAAGTTAGTAATGTACTTCATCAAGCTCTGCCATATTTAATACCAGTTTTCATGAGAACCAAAAAAGAGCACAGAATGGTTTTGTAGATATTTTCTTTTTTCCGGTTAAATTTTTTATTTTGAAAAAAAAAAGTGGGATACAAAAGGGAAAAAGGGTAAGGAAAAGTGTAAATTCATCAAAAGTTATCAGATATCATGAATAGTTGCATACAAGTAGTTGCATACAAGTAGTATTAATAAAAATACATTGTTCAAATATAGAAGCAGCAAATAAAACATCATTATTACAGTATTCAGGAATAGATTATCTCTTTGAATTAAGAAGCAAATATTTCCGAATATTCAGCGATAATCTTTTTAAAAAATGAGATTATATCTTTAGCAATTAAACAAAGTTTTGTAGATATTTTCAACATTTTTAAAATCTGCCTCTCCAGATGTTGAGTCATTTGACCTGTCTCTGTAGCTATGACAGCTTTAAGATGGATAACCATTTGAGATAATAGTGAGTTTTTCTTTTTTTGACCCCCTTTCCTTTAGTGATTTCCCATTTCATGACCATCTCTCTTCTAGATCTTCCAAAACAGACAACCTAGAAGTCTTGCCGTTGGCTCACTGCAATCGCTCATTAAGGGAGTCTGCAAAGAAGACTCTTCGTTCTTCAGCAGTGCAAACATGTTCATTGACATGCCTCGAATCACTGAAATCCTGGAGGAGGATATGGCGAAATTCAGCATCCCCGAAGACTCAAGTAAGGGCTGTGGGAATAATTTGTATGTGGATGCATTGGTTTCAATTCAATTCAATTCAATTTATTACAGATGTTGAGTCATTTGACCTGTCTCTGTAGCTATGACAGCTTTAAGATGGATAACCATTTGAGAGAATAGTGAGTTTTTCTTTTTTTTGACCCCCTTTCCTTTAGTGATTTTCCCATTTCATGACCATCTCTCTTCTAGATCTTCCAAAACAGACAACCTAGAAGTCTTGCCGTTGGCTCACTGCAATCACTCATTAAGGGAGTCTGCAAAGAAGACTCTTCGTTCTTCAGCAGTGCAAACATGTTCATTGACATGCCTCGAATCACTGAAGTTCTGGAGGAGGATATGGCGAAATTCAGCATCCCTGAAGACTCAAGTAAGGGCTGTAGGAATAATTTGTATGTGGATGTCTTGGTTTCTATACTTTGTGTTTAGAGCGAAATTTCAGATTTAGCCTTACGCATTGAAGATCCAATATGGTTTCTCCTTCCTCCTCTTCCGTAAACAACAAGTTTGGCAGCTGCTGTCACAAGGTCAGCTTCCCTATAGGGGGAGAGAGAACTGGGGACTTACAGTGCAATCCTAAACAGCTAACATACTTCTAAATTCATTGAAATCAATAAACTGAGAAGGGGGTGGCTCTGTTTAGGATTACACTGCTAAGGTGCTTTTGTAACTTTTTAACAAAGTAAGTAAATTAAGGAGGGAACAGGCATGGACACTTGTAAATATTTGTTTTAAAAGAGTATAAATCCTTCCCCCCCCCCCCACACACACACAAGCAAGCATTTCCTCCCAACTACTTTTTGCTGGCTACCTGTGAAGATTACAGTGCCATCCTAACCTGAGTTATGGCCTTCCATTGAAATTGGTGGTCTTAGAAGGGTGTAAAACTACTTCGGATGGCATGGTTCATCTATTTTGTGGGCTACATCCCAACTGCCCAAATGTTTTTGGCCCCCTCCCATCAGGTTGGATATTCTGTAGCTAGTGGCTTCCAGCAATTAGAGGTCATTAGGCGGTTTGATGTAGTGGTTAGGAGCGCGGACTCTAATCTGGGAGAACCGGATTTGAGTCCCCACTCCTCCACATGCAGCTGCCAGTGTGACCTTGGGCAAGCCATAGTTCTGACACAGCTGTCCTTGAAAAAGAGCAGTTTCTGTCAAGAGCTCTCTCAGCCCCACCTACCTCACAGGGTGTCTGTTGTGGGGAGGGGAAGGGAAAGGAGATTGGGTAGTGAAGGACAGGGTACAAATCCAATCTCTTCCTCCTCTTCTTCTTCTCTTCCTGTGTCCCAAACACATGAAGCCGCCTTATACTGAGTTGGACCCTTGGTCTACTAAGGTCAGTACTGTCTCCTCTGACTGGTAACATCTCTCCAGGGTTTCAATCAAAAGTCTTCTACATCACCTACTATTGGATCCTTTTAACTGCCAGTGCCAGGAGGTGAACTTGAGACCCTCTGCATGCAAAGCAGACACAATATCCCGCCCACACTATTTTGAAACCTTGAGGAAAATAGAGATAATTCAGAAAATTCCTTGTAAGAGAGCAGGTTCAGACTGCTGTTATAGTCTCCTGTAGACTATGGAGACTGATTCACACATTATGGAGTACACAGATCAGGTTGAGGGTCCCCACACGGTGTAACAGTCAGATGTGAGTGGTAGGTTCTTCTCAGTTTTCACAGGTGTGGTGCTTGATTTGAATCGGAACTCGGGCACACATGGAGAAGAATTTTTTGCCCTCTTCCTCACACCATTCTCCTGACCTGAAGCGGCCGAGGGTCAGTTGTCCTGTCGGGGAGTCCCAGAGAACACAAAGGTTGCCCCAAGAGGCCAAACAGAGGCCCAACTCCTTCAGCTTGAGACGACAGTGCTGGGGGAAGGCTGAATCGTCTTCTCCACACACACCATGGTCCCAGGCTAAGTTGGAGCACCATATGTGGGTCTGAGATCCTAAACTGTGCAGATTTCTGAGTAATTTATTCCCAGTACTATCAGCCACTGAGGCAATTGGCTTTTTATAGGAGTTGTATGCTTTATATAGGAGCTGTGGTGGCTCAAGTGGTTAAGACGCTGAACTGCAGGCTGTGGAAGGTCAGTAGTTCAGCAGTTCGAGACCCGAGTGTGCCGCATGACAGAGTGAGCTCCCGTCTCTAGTTCCAGCTCCTGCCAACCTAGCAGTTTGAAAGCAAGAAATTGCAAGTAGATAAATAGGTACCGCTTCGGTGGGAAGGTAACAGCGTTCCGCGCGCCTTGGTGTTTAGTCATGCCGGCCACATGACCACAGAAACGTCTTCAGACAGCGCTGGCTCTTCAGCTTTGAAACGGAGATGAGCACCGCAACCCTAGAGTCGGACTCGACTGGCTTTCGAGCAAGGGAACCTTTACCTTTACTTTTTATGCTTTATATGTTTTAACATGGTTTTAATTGTATTGTATTGATATTGTTGTACTATATTTATATTGTTGGAACCTACCCTGAGCCCGTTAAGGAGAGGGTGGGATAAAAATCTAATAAATAAATAAATGTGGACGAACTGCGGACAGCCTGCTACTCACATCTCACACTGCTATGCAGGGTGGGTGGTGCCAGGCCAACTTGTGTACTCCATAATTTGTGAATTGGCCAACATGAGGTCTCCTCTGTTCCTCTACAAATTCTTTGCAGATGTATTAGATAAGAACGCCTGACGACTGAAAGCATTGACAAGACTCCTTTATCTGTTTTTCCAAATGTAGCCCAATTATGATGATGCATTTACAGAGAGCACTTTTAATGAGCAGAGTCCTTTACGATCTTTCTCACTTGATCCCCCAACAAGTCAGTATTGTGATTTATTCCCGTTTGCTAGATGAATATTACAGAGAACAACTGTCCAAACCACAGTGTATTACGCTGACAAGTTTTCTTGGTTTTGGTTAATTTTTTAGATTCCCAAAATGTTCACCAGTCCTTATAGGCCATGCTAAAAGCCACCCAGGGAGCTGCGGTGGCTCAAGTGGTTAAGACGCTGAACTGCAGGCTGTGGAAGGTCAGTAGTTCAGCAGTTCGAGACCCGGGTGCCGCAAGACGGGGTGAGCTCCTGTCTCTAGTTCCAGCTCCTGCCAACCTAGCAGTTCGAAATCAAGAAATTGCAAGTAGATAAATAGGTACCGCTTCGGTGGGAAGGTAACAGCGTTCCGTGCGCCTTGGTGTTTAGTCATGCCGGCCACATGACCACAGAAACGTCTTCGGACAGCGCTGGCTCTTCGGCTTTGAAACGGAGATGAGCACCGCAACCCTAGAGTCGGACTCGACTGGCTTTTGAGCAAGGGAAACCTTTACTTTTACTTAAAAGCCACCCAGTTGCTAAATACTTCTTTTCACGTGCGTGTTTTTAAAATGTGGGTCTTTGTTTGTTTGTTTGTTTGTTACTGCAGCACAGTTTTGCTTGCAGCTCTATCAGGAAATTTTACAGTCTCCTAATGGGGCTTTGATCTGGACATTCCTCAAGCCACTGTTACATGGAAGGATACTGTATACTCCCAATACAAAGAATATTAACTTGGTGATGCAAAAGGTAAGGACACCTGCAGAATAGTGATTCTCATGTTTCTAAATGCATCCATGTACATAAGTGCCGTCCAATTGCAGCCAACTGGCGACCCCAGCAAGGGCTTGCAAGGCAAATGAGAAGCAGAGATGGTTTGCCTTTGCCTTCCTCTGCACTGCAGAGTCTTCCTGGTGGTCTCCCATCCAAGACCTATGGTGACCCCAGCAAGGGGATTCTAAAGCAAGTGAGAAGCAGAAGTAGCTTGCCAGTACCTTCCTCTGCAGAGTCTTCATTGGTGGTCTCCCATCCAAGTACTGACCATGCTTAGCTTCTGGGATCCAACATGATTGGGCTATACCATGTTGCCTTCCCGATGTCTGAGTGCATCTCCTCCACTAGTCTTATTGGTCTGTGTGCATATTGTATTTATTTATTTATTTTTAAGTGACAACTATGTTGTGTCCCTTGTTGTGCCCTTCCCTCAGTTGTTGGAAGTCCTGGGGCAATTTGGCCACCTCCCCTGCCCCTCGAAACCCTTTTTAACCAATCAGCTGGCGAACCCAGGCTTCTGTCTCCTCACTAGTTGCCTCCAAACAGGCAAACTGTTCCTCTCCTGCTCCCACTATAGCAAGTGGGTTGTGTCCGTCAGCCAGTTGCCGCTAGCTTTCAAACGATAATTGTGTGGGCATCCAAGCAAGCATCTTCCTTTGTCAATACCTTTTTTTCACAAAGGATTTTAGCTATAAGCTCAAGCACTGCCTTACTTGATAGCTGAACAAAGTTTCAGTCCAGTGGCACCTTTAAGACCAACCAGGGCTATTTTTGGGCAGGAACGCACAGGAACGGAGTTACGGCTGGCTCCCGAGTTGGCCACGCCCAGCAGGAACTCATTAGCATAATAGGCCACACCCAACAGCAGGAACGCATTAGGATTGGCTACATTAGGGGTGTGTGGCCTAACATGCAAAGGAGTTCCTGCTACAAAAAAGGCCCTGGGTTTTGACAACAAACAAGGTAAACAGAATAACAAGCAAAAGGTGGGTGTGGCTGGATAACCACACTTCTGGTAACATGGGGGTGCGGCCTAATGTGCTAATGAGCTGTGCTGTCAGGGGTGTGGCCTAATAGGCTAATGAGTCTCTGTTGTTGGGTGTGGCCTATTATGCTAATGAGTTCCTGCTCGGCTTTTTCTACAAAAAGAGCCCTGAACCAACAAAGTTTTATTCAAGGTACAGTGTGCTTGCACATGAAAGCTCATATCCAGAATTCAACTTTGTTCGTCTTCAAGGTGCCCCTGGACTCAAACTTTGTTCTGCTGCTTCAGACCAATATGGCTCTACCCACCTGAATCTTAATAGTTCTAACATTAAATTAAGATTGCCAAGTCTGGATTGGAAAATGCCTGTGTGCTTGGGGAGGGGCTTCAGCAGGGTACAGGACCATAGAGTCCACCCTCCAAAGCGTCCATTTTTGTCAAAGACTGGGATGGAACCACCATATGCAAAGGATGTTCATGCCAGAATGCCACTTGTTTGGGCTTCGTAGTGACGGCAGCTGCACCCTTTGTGCGATGTTTTGTTGGTTTCTCCAAAACACCTGGTGAGACACTGTGGAAAACAGAACGCTGGAAGAGATGGATGCCAAAGTCAGAGTTTACCTAGGGCCAGGGCTATTTTTGGGCAGGAACGCACAGAAACGGAGTTCCGGCTGGCTCCCAAGTAGGCCACACCCAGCAGGAACTCATTAGCATAACAGGCCACCCCCAACAGCAGAAACTCATTAGGATTGGCTACATTAGGGGTGTGTGGCCTAACAGGCAAAGGAGTTCCTGCCAAAAAAAAAGGCCCTGGGTTTTGACAACAAACAAGGTAAACAGAATAAGAAGCAAAAGGTGGGTGTGGCTGGATAATCACACTTCTGGTAACATGGGGGTGCGGCCTAATGTGCTAATGAGCTGTGCTGTCAGGGGTGTGGCCTAATAGGCTAATGAGTCTCTGTTGTTGGGTGTGGCCTATTATGCTAATGAGTTCCTGCTCGGCTTTTTCTACAAAAAGAGCCCTGCCTAGGGCACCAAAAAACCTTGGGCCAACCTTGAATGGGTCACCATAACAAGTAGATTTGGACTTGTGGGTCACTATACCAAAAAGGTTCGGAACCGCTGATGTAGAGAAGGTGTAGAGAATGGTATTTGTGTGTGGAGAAGCTCTTATGTGCGTCTGATTCTCCGATCCTCTGTGCATTTGCTATTTAATTTTGGAGCTGATATCCAGGGAAACAAAACTTTTTGGGGTCAAAATTTCGTGAGCTTTTGTGACATTCTTACTTCTATTTTGTTTTTTTGACACACCAAAGTGCCAATTAAATGGTGAACAATGGAAGTACTTGATGTTTTTCAATTAATTTCTGGCGAGGGAGGGAGTCTGCCCTGCTTCCTGCATGAAAGCTTTGAACAAAGACCTTAGCTGTGCTGACAGATTGTTTCTCTACTCAGTCATCTTAGTGGAGTTGAATGAGTTTTAAAACTTTGGAATGATAAAAGGATGTAACTCTTCATTTGTAGAGCTACCAACTCTCAGAGCTGTAACAGTTGAGACAGATGGCTTTTTTAAAAAGAGAGAGAGAGAGAGAGAGAGAAATGGAACCCCCTGTGTACAAAATTACATTCTCTGAAAGAGTGATGCTTGGAATAATGTGCTGCAGACATTTCCCCCCAGATTATTTTGTCAATTAGCATGCTCAGATCACTACCTTAAAAGGAACGATGGCAAGAAAGATAAATCTTTAAAAAGAAGTTCGGCCCTATGAGAATTATTGATGCATATATATTTATTATATTTGGACAAAACGATTCCATTGCATCGGTCACACTGAATTTTTTTAAAATACACCCTAAGATCTGTGAGCTATGAAAACTTCAAAACTGACAATTTTCCCACCCAACAATAGCTTTAAATGTTCTTGATAGCCCAGTGTAGTCATGTAGCATTTTTTAATCATGTAGGTATAATATATATATGTATACTATGAGAATGGCCCGTTGCGGAAATGAATGAAACGAGCTCTAGGAAGAGGGCCTGGGTGAGTGCGGTGTCCTGCAGCAGTCACCGGTTGTCCCCTCCAGCCCACCTCACATCCCACCTGCCCACCCAGCAGGTGCTTGTCCCCAAGAGGCCAGTGGTAGGCCACGGGGAAGTGAAATCTGGGTGGTGGGTGGCGGGATGTATTTTCGAGACGTTGGCAGGCAGTCCATGAAGGGGCAGAGGCTCTGGGAGCCTTCTCCTGCTCACCCACTGGCGGGTAGGCAGGAGAAGCAATTGGGAGGCTTTTAAATGCCTCCCCGCTTCCTCCCAGGCCCTTCCTGGCTCAGCCGCCTCATTGGGCAGGCCATGAGGGGTGGGAGTGGGGCTCTGGGAGGTTTCTCCTGCTTGCCTGCTTCAGTGGGCGAGCAGGAGAAGCAATGGGGAGGCTTTTAAATGCCTCCCCACTCCCTCCTGGGCCCTTCCTGGCTCAGCTGCCTTGGTGGGTGGGCCATGAGGGGCGACCTGAATATACTAGGATGAATGTGAAATCATCCCCATAGAGAAGCTATGTTAAGCTTCAGACTTCGGCAGGGATTCGCGCCGAAGACTTTGTGGCCAATCACATTTGAACTGTATGTAAGCGGGAAAGCTTATGATTGGTCTGTTATGCGATCAACCTGATAGGTTGAAATATGTATAGTAGGTGTGGCTACATTAGCCCGGAATGTTTAAATACCGAGCAGCTGCAATG
>NW_015175423.1:159136-167416 GCF_001447785.1 Gekko japonicus
ATTTGCAACCCACGGGCTGCCGGACGTATTAGTGAGTGACAACGGAACTCAGTTTACCTCTGAGGAGTTCCAAAGGTTTATGTCGGACAACGGCATCAGGCATATGACAGCAGCCCCATTCCACCCGGCATCAAATGGCCAGGCGGAAAGAATGGTCAGGACTACAAAAGAGGCCCTTGCAAAGCTGGTATGTGGTGATTGGGGGGTGAAACTTGCTTCATTCTTGTTGAGACAACATGTTACCCCTAGTTTGGCGACCGGCCGCAGCCCCGCCGAGATAAGTCCAGAATGTATGTGGTACGACTTGCTGATGGTCGCAAGTGGCGTAGGCACATAGACCAGTTGAGGCAGCGGTGGGCAACTGACCGTCCAAACGTGTTGCCAGCTGAGTCCCCAGACCCTGAGGACTTCCCACAACCTCTAGAGGAGGCGAGTGCTGCAGAGCCTGAGGGCCACAGTACTGGGCAAGAGGCAGGGCAGACCCCTACTCTTGGACCCACTGAAACAGAGGGGAATGTTCCTGACTCTGCGGTTACAGAGTCCAATCGAGTGCCACTGACAGAACCGTGCCCTGAGATTATACCACCTCGTAGATCTCAGAGAAATCGACGTGCATCTTCCTACCTGAGTGATTATGACTGTTCGTAGTGTTTTTGCTTAGGGGGGAGGGATTTGTAGTGTATTCAGATGCTGCCCTGAATATACTAGGATGAATGTGAAATCATCCCCATAGAGAAGCTATGTTAAGCTTCAGGCTTCGGCAGGGATTCGCGCTGAAGACTTTGTGGCCAATCACATTTGAACTGTATGTAAGCGGGAAAGCTTATGATTGGTCTGTTTTGCGATCAACCTGATAGGTTGAAATATGTATAGTAGGTGTGGCTACATTAGCCCGGAATGTTTAAATACCGAGCAGCTGCAATGGAAAAGCTGTTCGGGCTATGAGGAGTTGTACCGTGTTGGAGAAGTTGATTGTCGAGCTGAATAAACCTGAGTTTTGCTGAAATCACTCTCTGACTAATTTGTTAAGTACGGACTTAACAGGGAGGCTTCTCCTGCTTGCCCAATTTGGTGGGCGGGCAGGAGAAGCAACGGGGAGGCTTTGGTGGGCAAGCCATGAGGGGGCGGGGGGAAGCCTCAGCCTTCTCAGTGTCGGGCCAGCGGCGCATCCTTCCCACTCGTTGTCTCGCACCACACTGAGGCGGCAATGCTGGTCACTGCTTCTGTGGTGGGCGGGACTGCAGCAACGTAGGTACTGGATTGGCACATGGTGAGAATGACAGTTCAGGGAGTCAAAGGCTGTGGGAGCGTGTGGAATGTTGAGGCAAGAGGGACATGAAAACTCTTTTATATATAGGGATCTATATATATATATATGTATGTATGTATGTAGGTATGTATGTGTTTGTGTGTTTCCTCTTTCTTCTTTTCATTCTGATTATTGCATATTAATTGTTGGATGAATAAACAGATAATACATGGTTTTAGGAGTTGGTGTTTTAGAAAACTGATTATTTTTCAAATCTGGCTTTTTTTTTTGTAATTGTCTTTTCTAATGCTTATTATTCCATTACTCAAGATATCTTCATTGTATGTGATTAATTCAATAGTTTTTGAATCATGGAAATATAAGTTTAGGTTAGACTTTCCTTCCTGCTTGGTTTGATGAATGGACTTCGTTTGTATTAATGAGCATAAAGCAAGACTGTAATGATATTCGTTGTTATTTCTCAACAGTGACAGTGAATACTAGATCTGCTCACAAACAGAATTACTTAGCAGAGGAAGGTTTTCAACCTCAAATGAGATTCAAGAGATATTTCAGACAACATTTAGTATAAAAACAGAGTGAGAGATTTATAGAAACAGAGCAGAAGTATATCCATAATTGTAAAGAGCACACTGCTGGATTTAGGTTTGTCACAAAGGGATAGGCTGTGGTACATTTGTCACTGTGGCTGCTGCAGTGTCACATCTGGTTTCACTGGGAAACCAGAAGCCTTTCTGTGGGGCAGCCCTTGCCTGTTTGCTTTTATGAGGAAGGGGAGGGGGGAGGCGGTCACCCTGATGGACTGGTGTGTGACCCATCTCCCTTCTTTCCTAATGCTCTTTCCTGTACCTGCCAAGAGCAACCTGCCAAAGGAGAATAAGCACAATAGCAGCAGCCTGGAGGATGAACCGTGATTGAGTGGAAGGAGGGCCCATGTCTTAGTGGCAGAGCATCTCCTTGTCATGCAAAAGGTCTCAGGTTTGATCCCCTGCATCTCCATTGAAAAGGATCTGGCTGTAGGTGATGTGAGAGACCTCCACCTGAGATCCTGGAGAGTCACTGCCAGGCTGAGTAGATGATACAGATCTTCAGGGCTATTTTTGGGCATGAATGCACAGGAACGGTGTTCCGGCTGGCTTCAGAGTTGGCCACGCCCACTACAGCCAAAACCTCTGTGTGCGTGGCTACAGAGGGAAGGCCTGGAGAGCGACCCCCCCGCCGACTCCAAGGCAGGTGGGCCAGGGGGGGAGCATTCCCTGGCCTGTCCAAGGGCCAGCTTGCCCGGGCTCCCCACAGCCGTGAGGTGCCCGGGCAAGCCAAGGAAAGGCAGTTTAAACTTCCTTCCCTTCCCTCTCAGGGCTGGCTTCTCCGGGCTCCCCACAGCTGCGGCGCACTCGGGCAAGCCAAGGGAAGGCATGGGGGTGTGGCCTAATAGGCTAATGAGTTTCTGTTGTTGGGTGTGGCCTCTTATGCTAATGAGTTCCTGCTGGGCTTTTTCTACAAAAAAAGCCCTGCAGATCTCGATGGACCGATGGTCTGATTCAGTATAAGGCAGCTTTGTGTGTCTTCAGGGAGGCCCTACTGTGGTAGATGCTCTAGGACTGGACTGTCCAGGGGCTCAGATTTGACCCTATGGTGTAAGGGCAAGGGGAGGAGCAACTGTTTTGCAAGGCCTCCAGGTGTGAATGATGGTGCTGAAGCCAAACTTGTAGTGTGTTGTTTCATTTTGCCAGGTCCCCAGCATCCCAACCTTGAAGTCTGAAATCGTAATATGTTTTTTTAGTGCAAGGCTCATTCTGTCCCGTGTAATTGTTTTTAAATTGTTGGGGGGCGGGAATGGGGGATTCGAAGATGATTTTGGTTAAGTTTCTGACAGAGCTGAAGAGACTGATAATAGAACGAGAAGGAAAAACATTAAAGTCAGTAGTAAGTATAAGTTTATTGTCTTAGCCATAGGCCATAACATAATGCATCAGACTATAAAATGGTAATGTAAACAATAAAAAAGTCAGTATACTCCTATACTCCTTCTACTTTGCATTAAATACTAAAGTCACTCTGATTTTCCTTGTTGCTAAGGCAAATAACGCCATTCTGCTAGAGACATAGTGGTCAAGGTCCGAGAGTAAAAATTTGACCAGATCGGAGAGTCCATTACGCTGCGGAATAGGGATGATGTACTTTAGCCTAGGGGCTTCATGCCATGGGCATCTCAGAATATAATGTACAATATTATCAACTTCCCCCATATCACAAAGACAAAGTCTAAGGGGGGCAGGGATACCAAAGAAACGTCCATTCCTGATAATTGAGGGCATGGATTTTAAAGTCAGTAGTAAAGGAAAACATTTAAGAAAATTTAAAGCATTATCAGATCGAACGTTTTACTGATTGGATATGGTCAGATCTTATGGAAGTTCAGATTGACATGGCATTTCAAATTATTAGTGATTATTTTTTTTTTGCAGAAGTATGAAATTTCTTGAGTCATACTAGTAAGATTTTTAGGTGGTAATTCTAGGTCTAGATTAAAAAAAGATTTAGAATGGATCTTAGTTAGGGATGGGCACGAACTGGGAAAATATGGTTCTGTTTGTGGTTTGTGGCATGCCCAGTCTGCAAATCACGAACTGTCACAAACTTTTAGGTGCTAAATGAACTGGTTTGTTTTGTGGGGTTTGTGATGCAGTAGAATTGGTCCCCCTCAGCATGCTAGAGACACCAAAGTTGCAGGGGATCTCCAGCTGACTGTTCTCTACCTGTCCTCCAAATTGGATTTATGGGATCCAAGTTACAGCCCCCCAAAGAAGGTGCCCCCAGGAAAGTGCTTTCTGGAGAAATAACAAGCGCAGGTTCAAGAGGTTTAGGAGTGTATAGAATACACCCTGTGCAAGCTAGAGACATCAAACTCACAGGAGACCTCTCCCTGATGCTCCTCTACATGCTTTCCAAGTTATGTCTGAGTTATGGTCTCCCAAAGACGATGCTGCTAGGAAAGTACTTTCTGGGGAAATGTCAGGAGCTGGTTCAAAAGTGCATGCTATACACAGCATATGCATAGGGAACCTGTTGCTTTGAAGTTGCTTTGTGAACCTGTTACTTTGAAGTTTGGTAAACATTTTGATTGAGCTGAGACTGTCAGGAAATGTATCCATTCATGCATGGCCACGAACCACCGTACATAGCTTGAAAGTTCGTGGAAAGTGCATGCTGGTTGATCTGCCATGAACTTCAGTTCACAAACCACAAACCGGCCAAAATTTGTGATGAACTTCAGTTTGTGAGCTGGTTGATGCCCATCCCTAATCCTAGTATGACTATAGAATGATTGGTGTAGGTTTTGTCCCCGATAACCCTGAGAAAGAAGCAGCTCTAGTTTCTAACTAAAAATATTACTGTTTACAAGTGAAGTTTTCTTTTAATCAGTGTCACACAACCCCGATGACCCCCCCTCGCTGCTGCTAGAGTCCTCACGCCCCCCTCGCCCCGCCACCTTGTTGGCCTGCTCGTCTAAGCAGCAGGAGCCTCAGGCACCTGAATGGGGAGGGAGGTTACGTCACCGTCCCTGCCACAACGTTCCCTCTGGATGGATGGCACTCTCTGTCTCTCTGTTCCACGTTGCCTTATTCCAATCCAGGTTGTCATCCCTGGCCTCTTGTTGCTGCTTCCTTTTATTCTCTACCCCCATATCCCAGTGTTCCCTGTGTCTCCCCATCCTCCTCCCCTCCCGAGCCCCGCCCCCCTACATAATTGAGGACGCTGACTTCTGGGAGGGGCCGCAGTCTCCGTTCCTCCTCCCTGCTCCAGGTGCGATACGGCTGGGCGGCTCCGTTGGGTGTGCTGGTGTGCTCTTGCGCCAGGCCACAGGCCCGGTGCAGCCATCTCAACTTGGCCTAACAATCGTCCAATGCTTCTGCTGTCGTTACTGGCGGGGGCTGGTGTGGGGGCCGCTGGCGAGCTCTCCTTGGCTGCCTTGCCCTAGACTCCCCCGAGGCCCCAGGTGAGTACAGGAGGACCCAGGGACTGCCCTCCAGGCATCGGGAGAGTTCTTGTCAGTGGCGCAGGGGAGGGGGCGGTCCCGTCATCAGGACAATCAGACATTTGCTTATCATGGGAAGATAACTGCGAGGCATTCATCACCCAGTTAGATTCTGGTGGGGAACCTTGAAGCAGATGTAGTAAATGAAAATAAAAATCATATTAAATTCAAAGCAACCTTTTCTGTAGAGAATATCTCTCAAGAGAACTGGAGGACTTGCTATATAAATTATTATTTCAGAGCAGGTACCAACAGAGTAATTATACCTGGGGTATTGCTGTTTATTTTTCTTTCCCGTATTATTTTTTTCCTATTTCTCTTTGTTCTTGGATCAGTCATATTAATAACATGGAAGTCAGTATAGATCCGCAAAAGAAAATTAGAATTGAACATATCAAGATCAGAATGGCAAGCAAGGTGACTATTGCAAAAGCTCAGAGATATTTTAGACTAAGCAAATAAAACAAATTTGCTTTTAATGAATTATTTTCTTCTTATTAATGGTTATGCAATCAGTGATGAACAGAAAAAAAACACTTCCCCAAAAAATCTTGAGGGTGATTTTAAGGAACAATGGATTCAGTTTAAGTTATCCTGGATGGGTAGCGTAGGCACCATAAAAATTAACATGCCAGAATTCTTTCTATTTCTCATTCCTTCCTTTTCCTATCCCATAAATCTCTGGGGCTGGAGAGCAGTAATCTGCTAATCAGTGAGAGAATGAAAGGGGACCTCATTTTACAGATGGATGCCATACGATGGAAGAAAGAGTTGCCCTGACCTGGATAGTCCAGGCAAGCCCGGTCTCGTCAGATCTTGGAAGCTAAGCAGGGCCGACCCTGGCTAGTACTTGGAACGGTGACCTCCAAGGAATACCAGAGGTGGGATGCAGAGGCACAGATTTGTGTTACAGAGGTAAGCTAATAAAGCCACCTCTCTGAAAAATGTCCAAGCTCCTAGTATGGTTTACCAGAAGTCAACAATGACTTCCAGTCAGACTAGCACACAAAACACACACACACACCCATATTTTTCCCCCCACAAAACTTTTATTTTGGATATAATAACACATTTAACATTTACTTTCAGTTGACAAATACCCATGTTCCCCCTCCTTCCCTCCCTACTAGTGGCTTCCCGCAGTGTTCTACCCTTCTTTCTTTTACACTCTTATATTTGTTTCACATTTCTATTTCCAGTTACAAGATAACATCTCTCTATATCAGTATTGTTCTAAATACAATAAATTTTGCTTCACATCCCAGTTTTTCTCTAAATAGTCTTTGTTCAATTTTCTTGTTATTTTGTCCATTTCTGCCATAAATAGCACTTTTTGTATCCATTCTGTGATTTCTGGTATTCTCTCTTGTTTCCAACATTGTGCATACACCATTCTTGCCGTCGTTATCAGATACCAAAACATAGTCTTTTTTGTTACATTTAATTCTTCCAACTTCAGTCCTAACAATAAAATCTCTGGTTCTCTCTTAAATGTACATTTGAAATTTTTTTGCATTTCAATATGAACTTTTGTCCAAAAATCTATCGCTTTTTCACATGTCCACCACATATGGTAAAAAGAGCCCTCATGTTTCTTACATTTCCAACACTTATTAGACATATTTTGATTCATATTTGCAATTTTCTTCGGTGTCATATAGCATCTATACATCATTTTGTAACAATTTTCTTTAACATTGGTACATGTTGATATCTTAATAGAATTTTTCCACAAATATTCCCAAGATGAAATAGTCACCTCCTTATTCATATTAACAGCCCATTTAAGCATTTGTTCTTTCACTGTCTCATCTTCAGTATACCATTTTAACAAAATTTTATACATATTAGAAGTCATTTTTCTCCCTCTACTCTCCCATACAGATTCTATTTCATTTTTCTCATCTCTAAAGCCATACTTTTTCTTGTCTGTTCTAAACAAGTCTCGAATCTGTAAATAGCACAACCAAACACACAAATATTTTAAAAGGAAGAAGCGTTAACTGGGGTAAGCTTGTGCAGGCTGATTAGAAAAGAAGTGTTTATCCTATGTTATAGTAGCAACATCCAAAATATATCACCCGGAAAAGCAAATTCAGTTGTCTTCAATTCAGCTCCCCTTATCAAGTAAATTTATCCAGAGTTACTTATTTTTGTGCTATTTATTCTACTTCTGCTAATTTTGGGGAGGAGCAAGAGATGTTAATCAGGAAACCAGAACGCAGTCTAGCTGATTCCTGAAATATTTCCATCTTATACACCTTTTTCAAAAAAGCTTGTAAAGAGTGCTGCCACTGATTGATTGGCAGTGGTACCCACAGTAGACAGTTGCAATACTTTGTCCCACATCCAGGGGTCATTTCCTGCAGGAGCGCACAGGAGTGGAGCTCCTGCAGTAAAGAGCCCAGGGGGCGGGCACATGCAACAAGCCCCACCCCTGCTCCCAGCAGCCCTCAGTCAGAGCAAGAAGCAGCCAGGTAAGCTGCAGAGCCCCCCCCCCGCCCCCCAGTCCAAAACAGTCCAGTGGCACCTTTAAGACCAGGTTTTATTCAGGTACAAGCCCTCCCTCCTGTGCGAGGACAGATCTGCACCCCCCCCCAATAGCTAGCAATCCAAAATAGCAGTCCAGTGGAGCCTGAGTGGTGGGTGTTGCCTTCTGACACGCCTCCGGTGATGTCAGGGTGTGTGGGATATGTAAATGAGTTATGCTAATGAGTTATGCTAATGAGCTCCTGCACCTCTTTTTCTACGAAATAAGAACATAAGAACATAAGAGACGCCAATGTTGGATCAGGCCAAAGGCCGTCCAGTCCAACACTCTGTGTCACACAGTGGCCAGAAATACCAGTGCCATCAGGGGGTCCAGCAGTGGGGCCAGGACACTAGAAGCCCTCCCAAGAAGACAGAGCATCACTTGCCCCAGAGCCCCTATCTATACTTTGTGGCTAATAGCCACTGATGGACCTCTGCT
>NW_015175423.1:167759-170039 GCF_001447785.1 Gekko japonicus
TTTCCTTAATAATGGTTTCCACCAATTTACCCGGTATCGACGTCAGACTGACTGGCCTGTAATTTCCCGGATCTCCTCTGGAACCCTTTTTAAAGATGGGAGTGACATTAGGAATGGAGGCAGATTTTAAGGAAAGATTACATATTTTTGTCAGGAGATCCACAAGTTCACATTTGAGTTCTTTCAGAACTCTCGGATGTATGCCATCTGGGCCTGGTGATTTATCAGTTTTTAAGTTGTCTATCAGTTTTAGGACCTCCTCTCTCGTCACCTCAATCTGACTCAGGTCTTTCAACACCCCTCTCGAAATCAGCGGTTCTGGAGTGGGCAAGCACTTCTCATCTTCCACAGTGAAGACAGAGGCAAAAAATGCATTTAGCTTCTCAGCCATTTCCCTATCATCCTTCAGTACTCCTTTTACCCCTTGGTCATCCAAGGGCCCCACTGCCTCCCTGGCTGGTTTCCTGCTTCTAATGTATTTGAAGAAAGTTTTATTGTTGGTTTTTACGTTTTTAGCTATATGCTCCTCATATTCCCTTTTTGCCTGCCTGACTACAGACTTGCATTTTATTTGCCATAGCCTGTGTTCCGTTTTACCAGCCTCACTGTGACTAGCTTTCCACAGCTTAAAGGAATCCTTTTTACCTTTTACAGCTTCCATTACTTTGTTTAACCCCTGCCCACATCACTAGCCACCTCGGGCATATTTGGGACAGTGAATGTTAATTTTACTGTTGGACTTTTTGCCTGGCTGCTTATCAGCTTTATTGAGGAAATGGCTGTCAACACTCGGTGATGTTGAGAAATTAATACATTCTGGAAATGAGTTGACGAGGCACAGCATTCCATGTCAATATTTTTGTAAACACCTTTTGCTTTCTCCTTGGCAGAAGAACTGGAGAGCTAATGATGAAAGCCAAATGTGAGCTGTTCTTTAACAGATACTCCTGGCAGGTTTTAAAAATGTATATGTGGATGGAGTACATCAATTAAGAGTACTCAGTTGTAAGTGAATACATTTAGTGGGGATGGTGACACACCAAGGCCTAAACTATGCCTTCGCTAATTTTCTTTGGCTCTAAAAGCCAGCTCCATAATTTAGAAGCCAGGCTCATATTTCATCCTTCAGAGTCATGTATGACCATGCTGTCTAATTATTGCTGCCACAACAAGTACCAGGAACCACAATCAAATTTCTGGACGCCACGGTGACCTGACACTTGGAATTTGCCAAACCCTTGCCTAAACAGACCTGAATCAGAAGGCATCTGTTGTCTTGTTGTTCAGTCGCACAGTCGAGTCCGACTCTTCGCGACCCCATGGACCAGATCACGCCAGGCCTTCCTGTCTTCCGCCGTCCTCTGAAGTTTGCTCAAGTTCATGTTCGTTGCATCTATGACACTGTCTAACCATCTCATCCTTTGCCGTCCCTGTCTTCTTTGACCTTCAGTCTTTCCCAGCATCAGGGTCTTCTCCAGTGAGTGCCCCCTTCTCATTTGGTTGTCTACACATCATCTTATGCAGCACGTGCAAATAACCTGCACACTGTATCTTTGTGTACAAAGTACACAAATGCACAGTGCTAGGAAGAGTTCCTGTGTGTTAGATCCCCAAGCATCGAGAATAAATCCACGTTTCAGGAAAGCAAAATTTATTTCAAAGCTTTGGAAAGATACTCAAACAAGTCCTTTGTTAGGAATGGGTACAAACAGCCAGGGCAAGCATAATAAAGGGATTTGAACAAGGTACCGAACCAATGGATCACTTTCTC
This sequence comes from Gekko japonicus, assembly GCF_001447785.1. Classification (NCBI taxonomy): domain Eukaryota; kingdom Metazoa; phylum Chordata; class Lepidosauria; order Squamata; family Gekkonidae; genus Gekko; species Gekko japonicus. The sequence continues at coordinate 169,531 of NW_015175423.1, forward strand.
GCTGGCGGGTAAAAGGAAACGGTTACGCGCTCAATCCCTGGGAACACTGCTATCTCCAGACATAATATAGGTGCAGTTCCCAGGCTCTAAAGGCAACAAGCTAGCATTCAAGCTCACCTCCTACACCACGTCCTCCAGATGTTTTACTTAAGCATTACAGCAGAATAAAATACAGGCTAGCAGGCAGAGGGGGGGAGGAATAAACTGTACAGCCGTACAAGTAACACAGAACACAATGGCAGCTTGCTGACATACTGCCCCCTCCAAAATACATCTTACCCTCCGTCTCCCGGGCAGGGCGGGAGATCTCCCAGTTTGGGCGGGAGGCCTCCCGGTTTGTCCGGGAACTTCTTGTGGAACTTACGAATCAGATAAGGGGCCCGAATATCCCCTTCTTCCACCCATTCGCGGTGCTGGGGTCCGAAATCCACCCACTCAATGAGGTACCAGAGTTTACCACGTTTCAGTTTGGAATCGAGGATGTCTGCAACCTCAAAATGTTCATCCCC
>NW_015175423.1:174735-185965 GCF_001447785.1 Gekko japonicus
TGTAGCTCTCGCCTGATCTCCGGATCGGGCCCCTTCCCCCAGGGGTTCGAACATCCAGTCTTCGAGCTCTTGTCGGTATGGCCCCGAAGAGGTCGTCCTCTCCGGTTCAGGATATAGTCCTTTATCAAACAGACTCTCTCGAAGTCCGCTTCCTCGGCGGGAGTAAATCTCCCTGGTGCCCTTCGCATTATACAGAGTCCAGTCATCCTGGGCCGTTGTCCTCCGTGGGCCCCAGTGCGAAGGGGTTGAAGGCGGCCAGGCCAAATACGAAGGCAGACGGGGAATCGTTCCCCCCACCGCGCCCGACGTAGGCACCGTAGTCATGCCGGTGGTGACCAACTGCGTGGAGGTTGTTGGGACCGATCCCGTGTCCCCCTCCGTTGTAGGTAGTTTTCCCTCAGTCCCGCTCATGACTCTGTCAGACTCGGGACGATAGGAAAATGATGAGATTCCTAACAATATGTTAGATCCCCAAGCATCGAGAATAAATCCACGTTTCAGGAAAGCAAAATTTATTTCAAAGCTTTGGAAAGATACTCAAACAAGTCCTTTGTTAGGAATGGGTACAAACAGCCAGGGCAAGCATAATAAAGGGATTTGAACAAGGTACCGAACCAATGGATCACTTTCCCGCTGGCGGGTAAAAGGAAACGGTTGCGCGCTCAATCCCTGGGAACACTGCTATCTCCAGACATAATATAGGTGCAGTTCCCAGGCTCTAAAGGCAACAAGCTAGCATTCAAGCTCACCTCCTACACCACGTCCTCCAGATGTTTTATTTAAGCATTACAGCAGAATAAAATACAGGCTAGCAGGCAGAGGGGGGGAGGAATAAACTGTACAGCCGTACAAGTAACACAGAACACAATGGCAGCTTGCTGACACTGTGAATGGTTGACACATTTTGCCTGTCATGATGATGGGCATTTGTTTGTTGCCAATACATTGGTGGGAAGTGGGAAGTGTTATTCAATCTTAATTGCTTAAACGTTTTAACCAACAATATTTATTCAGTATGCAGAAAACAGGCCCCGGAGAAAGAATTCTTTGCCTTCTGCGTAGAGATTTCTCACATCAATTTTTGGGAGAGTTTGAGGATGTTAACACAACTTTGGGTATGGGTGACTCAGAAGACATGGATTGAGAACACACGAAAGGAAGAATTTCTCCACATAAAGTAAAATTAATGTACGGAATTCACTGCTGAAGGCAGGGGTGTCAAACATAAGGCCCGGGGGCCGGATCCGGCCCATCCAGGGCTCTTACGCGGCCTGCGAACAGCTGATGCAAGGGAGGGAGTGCTGGGGGTGGGGAGAGGGCAGAGCCACTCCATTATGGCTTTAGCATAGCAGAACAACCTCGCCTGCAGCAGTCAAGCATCGTGGGGGCACCTGCCCAGCGCTGCACTGCTGCCTGGGTTTTCCTCTGCACCCCCTCCCACCCCAGGTGGGAGTGAGAACACACCAACTCGGAGCTTACCAGCTGCTGTCCTTTGTACAGTTTCTATCTCCAGTACCTGGCATTACGTCCTTTGTACAGTTTCTATCTCCAGTACCTGGCATTACGTCCTTTGTACAGTTTCTATCTCCAGTACCTGGCATTACGTCCTTTGTACAGTTTCTATCTCCAGTACCTGGCATTACGTCCTTTGTACAGTTTCTATCTCCAGTACCTGGCATTACGTCCTTTGTACAGTTTCTATCTCCAGTACCTGGCATTACGTTTTATGGCACACGTGGCCTGGCCCAACAAAGAGACATTTATGTCAGATTCGGGCCCTCGTAACAAATGAGTGACACCTCTGGTCCAATGCTCCCTCTAAGCTGTGGAGTCTCGTGAGCAAAAATTCTGCTTTGTGACCGACTGGCGTTAAAGTGGTGAGCGAGCGATTTGGCCACTGCATAATTTGGTTTGCCATGGAGCCCTCCTTCCTGAGCCAAGACAGAAATGTGTGAGCCTGAGGCTAAAAAACTGAGCTAGCTCACAGTAACTCAGCTTAGAGGGAACACTGCGCTGGTCTAAGGTGTGTGAAGACTGTACTAGATCAGATGGCTTTAAGAGCAATCTGTACAAATCTGTGGAGGCTACTTTTAGCCATTTGGTGTTGGAACATTGTGTTGGAGGAGAGTTTTAGGGATACCTTGGACCACAAAAAGACAACTAAATGGGTTCTAGATCAAATCAAGACTGAACTCTCTCTAGAAATTAAAATGACTACATTGAGGCAACTGTACTCTGGTCACGTTATGAGAAGACAGGACTCGCTGGAAAAGACAATCATGCTAGGAAAATTTGAAGGCAGCAGGAAAGAGGAAGACCTAACAGGAGATGGATTGATTCAATGAAGAAAGCCACAGCCTTCAGTTTGCAAGACCTGAGCAAGGCTGTTAATGATAGGATGTTTTGGAGATCTACAATGTGACTTGGCGGTGCATAAGACACACACTCTTTTAGCCATGATGCTTCAATGAAACTTCTGCACTCAGAGGGACAATTCCCCAGGTTGATTTTATCAGGGCTCTTTTTGTAGAAAAAGCCCAGCAGGAACTCATTAGCATATTAGGCCACACCCTGACAGCACCACTCATTAGCACATTAGGCCACACCCCCATGTTACCAGAAGTGTGGACATCCAGCCACACCTACCTTTTGCTTGTTATTCTGTTGACCTTGTTTGTTGTCAAAACCCAGGGCCTTTTCTTGTAGCAGGGACTCCTTTGCATGTTAGGCCACAAACCCCTAACGTAGCCAATCCTAATGAGTTTCTGCTGTTGGGTGTGGCCTATTATGCTAATGAGTTCCTGCTGGGCGTGGCCAACTTGGAAGCCAGCCGGAACTCCGTTCCTGTGCGTTCCTGCCCAAAAATAGCCCTGGATTTTATTAATGTTGGTGTTTTCTTTATATTTCCTTTCTAGGCTAATTGGACATTTGGTTTTGTTGACAACTTGAAGACTTATTCGGAGGCTTGGCTTCGGATGACGGAACTCGTTAAACACAGCGAAAACTTCCTGATGATCAGCCAACTGCAGGTTAGTGAATTTGGAAGAGCTGTACTATGTGAAGAAAACAGACTGACCCTTTTTAAGATTCCTGAATGATCATTTGAGAGCTCTTCTTTGTATTTTTTCCTTCCAGAAAAAAATTGGTAGCTACTTAAGGAACATTTAATAGCAATGATTTAAGGATGTAAGAGCCACATAGAGTAAACGTCAGATGTTTGAGAGCCACAAGACATGAACAAATATAACCCACATGTTGGGTGTAGTGGTTAAGTGTGCGGACTCTAATCTAGGAGAACCAGCTTTGATTCCCCACTCCTCCACGTGCACCTTGCTGGGTGACCTTGGGCAAGCCATAGTTCTGATGAGAGCTGTTCTTGAAAAAAGAGCAGTTTCTGTCAGAGCTCTCTCAGCCCCACCTACCTCACAGGGTGTCTGTTGTGGGGAGGGGAAGGGAAAGTAGTTTGTAAGCTGCTCTGAGACACCTTTGGATAGTGAAGGGCGGGGTAGAAATCCAATCTTTTCTTCTTTATTGAAAAATATGCAAATTTGCTTTTTTAACATTAAATGCGACTGCCAAAAATAAAAACAAAAGGGGTAAAAACAGATATTGATAATGATATTTAACTTTAGATGAGGAGGGAGGAGAGGGAGGGAGAGAGAAAGAAAGCAAATAGATGGGGGGAAGGAGAGGTGAAAAGAAAACAACTTTAACTTTAAATGGATCTTCCAAGACCCCCATGCCCTTGGCTTGGAGAAGGGATTTAAAGAGACAAACGCCTTCTACAACCGGCCGGTGGGGGGGGGCTTTGAGAATGCATTTAAAGTTAAAGTTGCTTTCTATCTTTGCCCCCCCCCTTAACTCAAGCTTACCCAGGGAGGGGAACACTGTCTGGGGAAGGGAAAACCAATCGGGGAGGCATGCCTCCCCTTTGCTTCCCCAGCCACCCTGTCGAGAGCCACGCAATATGTGTGAAAGAAGAAGAAGAAGAAGAGAAGAGATTGGATTTATACCCCGCCCTTCACTTGGAGTCTCAGAGCGGCTTACAAACTCCTTTCCCTTCCCCTCCCCACAACAGACACCCTGTGAGGTGGGTGGGGCTCAGAGAACTCTGACACAAACTGTTCTTTTTCAAGGACAGCTGTGCCAGAACTATAGCTTGCCCAAGGTCATCCAGCAGCTGCAAGTGGAGGAGTGGGGAATCAAACCCGTTTCTCCCAGATTAGAGTCTGCACACTTAACCACTACACCAACTGGCTCCCGAGCCACAGTTTGGCCACCCCTGCTCTAGCCATAGTGGACTTTGTACTGGCTTTCTGGAATTCTTTCAAATGTCATGCTGACTCTGCAGTATGATCACCCACCACTTCTAACTATACAGCGTTTTTGATGTTCTGCCATCACACAGTAAGCAGCGGGCCAGTCCCATCTGATCTGTGTCATCCACTGAGGTTATTATGGCTCTTCAGGATGGTGTCTTTAAAGTGTCGAGGGACAAGGGCCGGCGTCAGCATACCCTGAGATGGGGCAGCAGCCAGGGCCCAGGGCTTCTGCTGTCTACAAAATTTTAAAAATTATGCATGGGATAGAGAAGGCAGAGAAAGAAGTACTTTTCTCCATTTCTCACAATACAAGAACTGGTAGGCACTCAATGAAACTAATAAGCAGTAGGCTTAGGACAGATAAAAGAAAGTACTTCTTCACCCAAAGAGCAATTAATATGTGGAATTCACTGCTGTAGGAAGTGATGGCGACTACAAGCATGGATGGCTTCAAGAGGGAATTAGATAAACATATGGAGCAGAGGCTCACCAATGGCTATTAGCTACAAGGTATAGATGGAACACTATGACCCTTTGCGGTTCTATTCTGTTTTAGTAACTGGTTGCTAATGGATTTTTCCTGTCATTTCAGACAGACCTGTTTTAGTAACTAGCTGCTAGCAGAATGTATTTAACGGTTCATACAAACCCACTTGCGTTGGGTTAGCAAAGCATGGTTGAGCCACTTTTGAGGGAAACTGCTTTTTTCTATTCCAGCCCCTTCATTGTGCTTCTGAATTGCTGTGGTGTGCTGTTTAAAATATCCATAGCATTTCCTACAATGCCACTTCCCCCCGCCCTTTTTCACTGTGCAGTCTTCCTCAGACTTTAAAAAAAATGTTCTAAGGTGAACACTATAGCGCTAAATTGCTGTAGCACTTCAATGCTATAGTGGCACCATTGAGATGCATTGACTCCACTAATGCATTTCAATGATGCCGCTATAGCACTGAAGTGCTATAGCAGTTTAGCGCTATAGCGCTCACCTTAGAATGTAAAAAAAAAGGTCTGAGAAAGATTGCGCAGTGAAAAGGGGCGGGGGAAAAGCAGCACTGTTTGAAATTACCATAGTGCTTCAGCGACAGCTCATTAACGGAAGGGAATTTGATGTAGGAAACCCCTGTCCCTGTATCGCTTTACTCAAAATTGAGCCAGCAACAAATAACATCCGGTTTAAAATGGTAATGTGAAAAGGGTCTATGTGTGGGGCAGTGATGCTCTGTATTCTTGGTGCTTGGAGGGGCAACAGTGGGAAGGCTTTTGGAGTTCTGGCCCTGCTGGGGGATCTCCTGATGGCCCCTGGGTTTTGGCCACTGTGTGACACAGAATGTTGGACTGGATGGTCCACTGGCCTGATCCAACATGGCTTCTCTTATGCTGTTATGTTCTTGCTGCTGTCGACCTCCCCTGACTTATTTGCTAGTGCTCCACTGTGGCCCCCGCTACATGCACTGCCCACTGCTACTGGAGAAAGAGCTGCAGGCAGTGGTGAGCATAAGCAGTGAGAGAGCTCACAAGCAGTCAAGTGAAGAACATACAGGCAGGTGGGAGGCATCTGGGTAGTTGGGAGGGAAGAGCAGCATGTATGGGGGCCTGGTAGTGGGTAGAAGAGGGGAAGGGGCCTGGGAACTCTGCTCAGAGCCCCTCAAAACAGAACCATCCCTGTGAGGGACGTCAAGATTTTTACCCAAGTCCTGAAGAATGGGAAATCTGTGTTCCCCTAGCAAATAAGAGTTTCCAGTGTGAGATCACATTGTACAGGATTTATACAGAAAATCGGCAGACAGTGGGCAAGAAAGGGTGTTTAACCATCCCCATGCCTGTTGCTTCCTTTCCTGTAAATGTCCCTGTCTCAGGCCTTGTTTCAGAGCCTAGCTAGGGAATGGAAAGATTTAAAACAGCCAGGACGGAAAGTAATGGACAGTGGGAACATGGTGGTGGAAGAGTTAAATTCCCTCTCCCATCAGCTGCTTGTGTCTTTCAAATCTCCTTATTGCAAGGCAAATACAGAACTCAGAACCTTCTCAGCAGTGCAGCTAGTCTCCCAGCTCAGAGCAAAATTGCCTCCTTGGTGTCAACACCGTTTCACCCATTGCCAAATTGTGGGGACGGCTGGAGTGCAAATGCTGCTGAATGGTGCAAGCTCTAGTGCAAACATTAAGGGGGAAATTGATTTTTCCTCTCCACAGAAACGTCTGATACTTGTAAATGTAGAAAAGATGTGTGTGTGTGTGGGGAGTACCCTGAGTTGCCGTCTCCAGGTTGGGACATTCTTGGAGATTTGGTGGTGGAGCCTATTGGGTGTAGTAAATAAGAAGCTGGAGACCAACTGGTGATGAAGGTGCATAGAAAGTTTATATAGATATAATGGTGACTATATACACAGAGATATACAGGCTATCATACAGCATACCGTGCCTTAGTTTGAGCGACTAAGTCCCCACCAATTTATCAAGCTGATAGCTAATATACTAAACTCAGCCAATCACTAACAAGGTGAATTAATTACCTAACTCTAACAATGCCTGATAGAGAACACCTGCTATTATAACACCTGGCTGTAATCACTCAATCACTAGCATGACAACTAGGACTGTCAAACAGATCAAACTGATCTAGTAACTGCTTGCTACCTTTATCACCTAGACATATATCTCAATAGAGCCTGGGGAAAGCAGAACTTGGAGTGGGGAGTGACCTCATCAGGGTATAATGCCATGAGGTCTACCCTTCAAAGCAGCCATTTTCTTCAGGGGAGCTGATCTCTGTAGTCTGGTGAATCATTGGAATTCTGGGACATCTTCAGGCCTTACCAGGAGGCTGAAGAAACAACCCAGGATCACAGTTTCTTTTACAGAAAATACAAACAAACAGACAAACACTGTGATACGATGGCTAACGCATTTAGTAATACATTTTACAATCAATGTATAAATCTTATGTCACATTGTAGAGAAGTGTTTATTTATTAAATTAGACTTATCAGGCCACCCTTCCCTGTGAGCAGGGTTCAGGATAGCTGACATCAATACATCATGGCTTGGCGCTGGCCCACTCATTTCCCTACTGCAGGAACTGAAATTGAATATATTGCGCTGCCCACTTTGTTTTAAACTGGCTGTATTGTATTGATTTGATATTGTTATTTATGGTCGAACTGACTTATTTTAAGATCGTATTAAATTTATCGTTGTGAGCCGCCCTGAGCCTGAAATAATAAAGTCGGAATAAAATAATACGAGACTTAAAGCAGCATTAAAATTCAGCAACCACAGTAAGACAGTACAATCCAAGATGGAGATAAAATAAGTACATCCTTATAATATTACAAAAAGAAGTCCATCCTCATGATGTTATTAAGTTGAACTGATTACATGGACTTTACGTCTTATCTTCTAAGGAGGAAACATTGTATCTTATGCCTTATTAGAGTTATAGTATGCACTTAATTTTGTTGTTGTGACACCACCAACTTTATATTTGTTAAATACAGTTTCTATTTTGGCAATTTCTGATGGTGTTTCTCCTAGCGGAATTTGTATATCTGGAGCCAAATTCAGAAGGCTTTGGCATGTGTTTAGAGAAGAGGTTAAGGGCTGGCTTGCTCCCAGTCAGAGGTCATTTCGAGGGGGATTGCGGGGGATCGCAGTTCCCCCGGGTGAGGTACGGGGGGCGGGGCACATGACGAAGCCCCACTCCCTGCTTCCGGCTGCCCCGCTTCCGGCCCTCATTCAACCAGGAGGAGGCAGGAGAAGAGGGAGGGTAAGTTGCTTCCTCCCTGCCTCTCCCCACCCCTGCCTGCCTGGGGCCAGGGAGGGCTTTCGCGGGGCTTCCTTGCACTCCCGCCGGCCTTGCAGGTCCACCGCCGGGCCCCTCATGGGGCTCGGCAGTGGAGCTGCAAGGCCGGCGGCCAGGACCGTTGGGGGCGGTGTGTGTGGCCTTATGACACACTTCCGGTGATGTCAGGGGGTGTGGCATATGCTAATGAGCTATGCTAATGAGTCCCCCTAGCTCTTTTTCTATGAAACGACCCCTGCTCCCAGTACAAACACTGGATTGTAACAAGAGGCTGATAACTTTGAAGACAACAGGAATACACCTGAGGAAGACCTTTGACAAAACAAACTTACATCCAGGTGCCCGTAGTAACTTCATGAGGATGAAGTTCTCTAAGGATGTTCTTCTCTATAATGTGACATAAAGTTTATATATTGATTCTAAAGTGTCTTACTAAACGTGTTAGCCAATACCAATGTTGATTTCTCCATGCCTATTACCACTCTGCATATCCCACCTAAATCCAATCACGCCTGCTATTGTCATTTGCCTGCTGTTATCATTTGCCTACTGATGTCATTCGGCGTCTGAAATCACTCCACTTTCCAATAAAGAGGACAGATGGATTCCCATTCTAGCTGTAGCTAAAGAAGTGAGCCGTGACTCATGAAAGCTCCTGCCCTGCCACACATTTTGTTAGTCTTTAAGGTGCTCCTGGACTCTTGCTCTTTTCTACTGCTACACACAGACTAACATGGCTACCTATCTTGAGCATATCACAGTGTTTGTATGTTCTCACCTGGAGGTTGGCAATCCACCTGTTCATGGGGGGGGGCAGGGAGAGAGTCAGTAGGTTGGTCAGGATTATAGGTGCTTAGGAGTCACGATGGCGGACATGAGTAACAGGACTGCTTCAGCCTTTATTTAAATGGTACCCCGCCCCACCCCAAAAAGAGGATAGCTGTCTAGAATCTCATTGGAGCCAAGTCGTTATGTCCACTGGGAAACGTCTGCTTGACCTCAAAATGTTTCTGCACATCCATAAGAACATAAGAGAAGGCAGTCCAGTCCAACACTCTGTCACACAGTGACCAAAAATACCAGGTGCCATCAGGAGGTCCATCAGTGGGGCCAGGACACTAGCAGCCCTCCCACTATTGCCTAGGGTTGCCAAATCCGTCTTTGCCAGGAGCGGGGGGCTCCTGGCCAGCGTTGGGGGTGTGTGCGTGCGCGTGCCGTGTGCACATCACCCGGAAGTGACGTAGGCACGCTGGGCACGCTGGAGGCGGGACCACGGCCATACAAGGGAAAACCATAGAGTTTTCCCTTGTATGGCCGTGGCCCCGCCCCCAGCGTGCCCGGCGTGCCCACGTCACTTGCTAGTGACGTGCACGCCGGGGGCGGGGTTCCCCCAGGGGCTGATTCCGCCGCGTCAGAAATCGGGGCTTCAAAGCGAGGGATTCCCTGCCCCCCCGCCCACATTTGGCAGCCCTACTATTGCCCCCCCTCCAAGCACCAAGAATATAGAGCATCACTTGCCCCAGACCAAGAGTTCTTATCTACACCTTGGGGCTAACAGCCACTGATGGACCTCTGCGCCATATGTTTATCCAATTCCCTCTTGAAGCCGTCCATGCTTGTAGCCGCCACCATCTCCTGTAGTAGTCAGTTCCATATGTTAATCACTTTTTGGGTGAAGTACTTCCTTTTATCCATTCTAACCCAACTGCTCAGCAATTTCATTGAGTGTCCATGAGTTCTTGTATTGTGAGAAAGGGAGAAAAGTACTTCCTTCACTACCTGCTCTATCCCATGCATAATCTTGTAAACCTCGATCATGTCACTCCTCACTTGTCATTTCTCCAACCTAAAGAGCCCCAAGCGCTTTAACCTTTCTTCATAGGGAAAGTGTTCCAACCCTTTTATCATTCGAGTTGCCCTTTTCTGTACTTTTTCCAATGCTATAATATCCTTTTTGAGGTGTGGTGACCAGAACTGTACACAGTACTCCAAATGAGGTTGCACCATTGATTTATATAGCGGCATTATGATATTGGCTGATCTGTTTACAATACCCTTCCTAATAATCCCCAGCATAGCGCTGGCCTTTTTTATTGCAGTTGCACACTGTCTCGACATTTTCAGTGAGTTAACTACTACAACTCCAAGATCTCTCTCTTGATCAGTCTCCACCAGTTCGGATCACATCAACGTATATTTATAGTTAGGATTTTTTGCCCCAATGTGCATCACTTTGCACTTGGCCAAATGAAACCCGATTTGCCACGTTGACGGCCGATCGCCCATCCTCGTCAGATCCCTTTGGAGTTCGAGAAAGAGTTGCCAATTTTCTTTTTTTGTGGTAGCCCCCCACTGTGACTTAGACAGCGGCTTCTCAGAACCATAGGAGGCTACCCCTGGATGTGAGATGCTGATTGGCCTGCCTGTGCTTTTGCAGCCTTATTGAGCCCAGTTATTTGTGCCCCCCCCCCACTTGGACAGGTAGAAAATGTCCATTCCTCAATCTTTTTTTTTTTTAAATAGTTAACGGGAGTTTTCAGAAACAAAGTGGTTTGCCACTGTGTGAACAGAATGCTGGACTAGAGAGCGTGGTCAATCTCCAGCCAGGGCTTGGAGATAAGAACATAAGAGAAGCCAATGTTGGATCAGGCCAATGACCCATCTAGTCCAACACTTTGTCACACAGTGGCCAAAAATACCAGGTGCCATCAGGGGGTCCAGCAGTGGGGCCAGGACACTAGAAGCCCTTCCACTGTTGCCCCCCCCATCGGAACAAGAAGACAGAGCATCACTGACCCCAGAGTTCCTATCTGTACCTTGTGGCTAATAGCCACTGATGGACCTCTGCTCCATATCTATATATCTAATAGCCAACTTGCCCCCTCCGTGCGGATCGCTAAATCAGCACGGAGGGGGCAGGTGGGGGGGAGGGGGAGGTTTGTGCACACGTGGGCCAGTCCCCACGTGTGCACAAAAATGCAAAAAGTTTAAAAAAATTTCGGGGGGATGTTTAAATCCCCCCGAAAGTGCAAGAGCGTCTCCTGCGCATGCGCAGGAGACGCTCTGCAACGCCGCCGCCACCGCCTCGGAGCCAGCCGGCGGGCTGGCTG
>NW_015175423.1:186667-193858 GCF_001447785.1 Gekko japonicus
GATGGAGGGGGGTGGAGGACAGGGGGGAACCAGCAGGATGGGGGGGTACTTCCCTCCTCCTGCTGCTTCCTCCTCTGCCTCCCCCCCCGCGAGTATCGCGGGTCCCTCCTTGTGCTTATCTAATTCCCTCTTGAAGCTGTCCATGCTTGTAGCCGCCACCACTTCCTGTGGCAGTGAATTCCATGTGTTAATCACTCTTTGGGTGAAGAAGTCCTTCCTTTTATCCGTTCTAACCCGACGGCTCAGCAATTTCATGGAGTGCCCACGAGTTCTTGTATTGTTAGAAAGGGAGAAAAGTACCTCTTTCTCTACCTGTTCTTTCCCATGCATAATCTTATAAACCTCGATCATGTCACCCCTCAGTCATCGTTTCTCCAAGCTAAAGAGCCCAAGCGCTTTAACCTTTCCTCATAGATCTCACAGAATCACAACTGATCTCCAGACATCAGAGATCAGTTCCCCTCTGCAGCATTAGACCCTGCTGAGGTCTCTCCCCCATGCTCCACCACCGTATCTCCAGGAATTTCTTTACATAGAGTTAGCAGCCCTAGGACTAGATGGACCCTAAGTCTGACCCAGCGAGGACTGTTCTTCTATTCTTGAAAAATCCCCTCACTCTGATCATGGTATACTGCCCTTCCCCATGTCAGGGTTCTGGATACAAGCATGTGGGTACCAATGTTCCCTCTAAGCTGTGGAGTCTTGTGAGCAAAAATTCTACTATGTGAGCCACTGGCATTAAAGTTGCGTGCGAGCGATTTGGCTACTACTGCATAAATGAGTTTGCTCTGGAGCCGTCCCTTCCTGAGCTAAGACAAAAATGTGTGAGCCGGAGGCTAAAAAACTGTGAGCTAGCTCACACTAACTCAGCTTAGAGGGAACACTGGTGGGTACAACAGTTGTCAGTTGAACTCTCCTTCGTTAAAAAACCACAGCTTCTACATTTCGAAATAATGGTTTACTTTGCAGTCACCTTCTTAACGGTATGTCTCCCTCTGCATCATGAAGCGGCATGCTTCGTGCTGTGCGGGCGAAATTTTAGCCTTGCTGCGTCTTCCTGTAGAAGAACAGCAAAGCCATCAATCTAGAGGGCCAGGAGCTGGAGTCTCTTGCACCTCTTCCGAGGATTTGTCACTCGGTATGTGCGCGTTGGCTTGAGAGTTAAAGCTCTGTGGAGCCACGCTGCATCGGTTTCACAGTGATTCTCACTGCTGGTTAGGAAGACAACTCGCCAGGGAGTGTTTGGGACCCCGAGAAAAAGGCTATTCCTTGGCTGTCTTCTGTGATCTAATAATAAAAAAGCAATACAGCACAATAAAAGTGACAGGCGGGAAATGCATGACATACGGTCGACTGTGCAGCCCTGTGGAGGAGCGGCACCGTTTTCCCAGCCTCCTCCCTTGCCTTTAAATTTTCTGTTTTAGGAGGCACTGCAGAACACTTTCATAAAGAACTTTGTGGAAAGCCAGCTGGATTTGGATGTGGGTGAGCTCATGGGGAAACTGCAGGTGTACGGTAAGTATGCACAGATGGGCACGTAGGCCGCACGCATGGGTCCGGTTGGGCCCGCTTCCCCCATCATTGGCCAGTTTGCCCCAATGCTTGTCATTCAGCCCCTTTTATGAAAGGAGCCATTTTTACGAGGACAGCACAGTAGTAGTTGCACTTGCCTATGCAGAATAAGATCTCGTAGTGGTAGGAAATCATGGATGATCTAATCCAGTGATGGCGAACCTTTTAGAGGCCGAGTGCCCAAACTGCGACCCAAAACCCACTTATTTATTGCAAAGTGCCAACACGGCAATTTAACCTGAATACTGAGGTTTTACTTTAGAAAAAACAACGCATACATTAACTTAAGATGATCCAAACAAAGTAAGGAAAGCAATCCCAAATGCTTTCATTTACTTAAAATTATTTGGCAGAGAATTTGACACTTTAATGATGGTCTGGACCTGGCTGGGGTGATGGCACGCGTGCCCACAGAGAGGGCTCTGAGTGCCACCTCTGGCACCCGTGCCATAGGTTCGCCACCACTGATCTAATCCAACGTATATGGAGGTGGTTGGGGTGGACTGCCCGGAGCAGGTCTCAAGAGATGACGTATACATTTCCCAAATGAATGCACGTAGGGTGCTTAAGCAGCCCTGGAGCAAGCTGAGCTAAATAGCCCCTACCCCACAGCGGCTTCCAAGTTAATGGGGAAATCTGCCCCCTTGAGGTGGTACCCAGAATGTCATTATAAGGTACTTATCACGGTACCATAAGCCAGGAGTTGGTATTTGTACCTGACTTTGGAGATGCTACACGAGTCTAAAAATGCTTTCAGAGAATCTCCGCCTCCACTTAGCAGTACTCACCAGTTAGGTAAAGGTAAAGGTTTCCCTTGCTCAAAAGCCGCTGAATCCGACTCTAGGGATGCGGTGCTCATCTCTGTTTCCAAGCCAAAGAGCCAGCGCCATCCAAAGGGACCCCCTTTGCGTAAGCCACAGGGGTTTAATTTACGGGACTTTGAGGACCCAGACACCCCAGAAACTCCCACTCCACCTCAGCTACTGGACACCCTTGCCCAGCACAATGAGGCACCCTTCGATTCTCCAACAGACAGCACGACCAGGCCCCGAGAAACAGCGCTACCAGCACCACAACCGGCAACACCGCCCATCTCTCAGCCGAGTGCTACAGTGTCACCTTCCGCCCCGGTTCCCGCACCTCGCAGCTCAACGAGAAGCCGTAAAGCACCCTCCTATTTGCAGGACTTTGTGTGTGGGTGTCTTTTGGACCAAGGGCGGAGGGGTGGCCAATTCACCACGTGGTCATGCAAAGCAGCTGAGCTCCGCTCAAAGTAACAATGGGACAAGTGGATCCTAGTCGGCGCCAATGCTCCCTCTAAGCTGTGGAGTCTTGTGAGCAAAATTTCTACTTTGTGAGCTACCGGCATTAAAGGTGTGAGCGAGTGATTGGGCTGCTGCATAAATTAGTTTGCTCTGGAGCCCTCCTTCCTGAGCTAAGACAAAAATGTGTGAGCCGGAGGCTAAAAAACTGTGAGCTAGCTCACACTAACTCAGCTTAGAGGGAACTTTGGGCCCGGCGCCTATCGGCAGGCTAGGCTCCCAGCCGAGAGCCTATGGAGCTCTCGGCCACTGTAAATAGCCAATCACTTGTGTGTGGGTGTGCTTTGGGTGTGGGATTGTTGCACATATAAACCGGCCTGTGAGCTGGTTAGTTTGTCTTGTTCTGAGCTGAAATAAAGTATGAGAGCTGAAATCGCTAGTAAGTCTGAGTACTTTTCACTAGGCTAGGCTAGAGAGTGCAAAAGTGGCCCGTGGTCCCCAACAAGCATCCATGGCTGTGTGGGGATTTGAATGTGGGGCTCCCAGATCCTGTTCTGACACTGTAGCGCTGCACTGTGCTGAGGTCAATTATCAAATTGTTAGCTGAGCACTGAACCTTTGTGAGAATATTTGAATGTCATCTAAATCTGGAGAACCTACAAAAGATTTGTTTGGAGAAAACGTTTTCAGTTCCACTTACTTACATGAACACACAGGAAGCTGCCATATACTGGATCAGAACCTTGGTCCATCAAGGTCAGTTTGTCTACTCAGACTGGCAGCGGCTCTCCAGGGTCTCCGGCCGAGGCCTTTCACATCACCTGGTCCTTTCAATGGGATATGCTGGGGATTGAATAGGGGACCTCCTGCGTGCCAAGCAGGTGATCTTCCACTGCGCTGCAGTCCTTCCCAATGCATGTTGCAGCTTTGATTCCCATGGTCCTAACCCCAGAGCTGGTTTGCACAAACTAGCAATGCTACTTTTCTCTCCAAGAGAAGGGCAGCTGTACAGAGAAAAACGAAGCTTTGAGTCCAGTGGCACCTTTAAGACCGACGACGGTTTATTCGAAGTGTAAGCTTTCGTGTGCAACACACACTTCTTCAAGCAAATTGAAATAAAATCTCCTCAAGAGTTACCTACAGGGAAAAAAGAGGGTGGGGGCGGCCGTTAGGAGGGGCCGCTCAGAGCCCAGATACGTATGCAGAGCTGAAGATGCTGAACTGCAGGCTGTGGAAGGTCGGTAGTTCAGCAGTTCGAGACCCGGGTGCCACAAGACGGAGTGAGCTCCCGTCTCTAGTTCCAGCTCCTGCCAACCAAGCAGTTCGAAAGCAAGAAATTGCAAGTAGATAAATAGGTACCACTTCGGTGGGAAGGTAACAGCATTCCGTGCGCCTCGGTGTTTAGTCATGCCGGCCACATGACCACGGAAATGTCTTTGGACAGCGCTGGCTCTTCGGCTTTGAAACGGAGATGAGCACCGCAACCCTAGAGTCAGATTCGACTGGCTTTCGAGCAAGGGAACCTTTACCTTTACCTTTAAGATCAATAGGAGCTGCGGTGGCTCAAGTGGTTAAGACGCTGAACTGCAGGCTGTGGAAGGTTGGTAGTTCATCAGCAAGACCCGGGTGCCGCATGACGGAGTGAGCTCCCGTCTCTAGTTCCAGCTCCTGCCAACCTAGCAGTTCGAAAGCAAGAAATTGCAAGTAGATAAATAGGTACCGCTTTGGTGGGAAGGGAACAGTGTTCCGTGCGCCTTGGTGTTTAGTCATGCCGGCCACATGACCACGGAAACATCTTTGGACAGCGCTGGCTCTTCGGCTTTGAAACGGAGATGAGCATTGCAATCCTAGAGTCGGACTCGACTGGCTTTCGAGCAAGGGAACCTTTACCTTTACCTTTAAGATCGATAGATGGCAGCAAATTAGCATGCAAGTGCAAGAGTTAACAAGGAGATGTGAAAACGAAGCTAGAGTCCATCAGTACCCCCAAGACAAACCAAGCTCAACCCTGTGTACGTGTGAGAACAGAGACTCAGCATATGTACCCTTTTCCATGTACATTGAAACAGATTTCCTCCACCGCGGAAGCGGAATTAACAGACACCGGAGAAAGTCCGGTGTTATCTGGATAAGGCGGGCCACGGGTGGACTTTCCCCATCTGATTGCTCAAGCACATTCTCATGTGGTCGGGATGGTCTGATCAGGCCATCCCGACTCCATGCCGTGTTTCCCCCCCCCCCCGCAGTATGCACATCATCACATACTCCATAGGGGGCCCTCAATGCAGAGGTGTGATTCCTTGTTTATGTGCAAGGGGAACAAATGGCAACCCCCCCACCCATTCTGACCCACAATTACGTCTGATCACACAGTGACGGGCTGCACCTGCAGCTTCAAAGAGCTGTGTGATCTTGCAACCGCAGGTCAAATTCCTCTGGAGAATGTTTTAATGCATCTACAGCTCTTCAGTAAAGTATAACCTTTCTGTTAAGTGTGTACTCCATTGTTCGCTGTGGAGCCTGACACATCTGTGGTTGGAAAGCATCCTCATGGGAATCCTGTTGTGTCGTTAGAGGAGAGTAAGGGGAAGGAGATGAGTCTGCGGTGTCTGGGGCAGGGGCCCTGAGAGCACGCTGTTAGTTTCCGGGAAGCTATTCTCACAGGCCGCTAGTGTCTGTCAGCCCCGACTGGAATATGGCACAGGCTAACCCAACCGTACCAGATCTTGGAAGCTAAACAGGGTCAGCCCTTGTTAGTCCATGGATGGGAGATAGGGCTGCCAAGTGGGGGCGGGTGGCGGGTAAACCCCCGCTTTGGAGGCCCGATTTCCACCGCCACGGAATCGGGCCCCGGGGGGAACCCCGCCCCCCGAAGCGCAGCGTGGGTGCGTCACAGGAAGTGACTCAACCAAGTAGAGCACGTTGGGGGCGTGGCCCCAATTGTTGGAGGGAAAACTCTATGGTTTTCCCTCCAATGATTGGGGCCATGCCCCAACGTGCTCTATGTCGTGCATCACTTCCTGTGACGTTCTGGCCGCACGCACGCGCTTACCTCAGCAGCTCCCGGACCGAAGGAATGCTCCTCCGCCGGTGAGTAAGAACGACTTGGCAACCCTAATGGGAGAGCATCAAGGAAGTCCAGGGTTGCTACGGAGAAGCAGGCAAGGGCAAACGGCCTCCGTTTGTATCCTGCCTTGAAAACCCTGCGGGGTCACCATAGGTCAGCAGTGACTTGAAGGCACTTTTCACTGTCACAGAATAATTCAGGGCTCTTTTTGTAGCAGGAACTCCTTTGCGTCTTAGGCGACACACCCCTAATGTAGCCAATCCTCCAAGAGCTTACAGAGCTCTTCTTACGGGGGCTACTGTAAGCTCTTGGAGGATTGGCTATGTGAGGGGTGTGTCGCCTGATATGCAAAGGAGCTCCTGCTACAGAAAGAGCCCCCAGTCCTCCAGATATTACAGAGCTCCTCTCCGTCTCCAGCATTGCACCCTCCTATGGAAACCGACCTTGCAGCTCATTGCTTGGGAGATTAAACATTAATGCCGTCCATTTTCCTTACCCTTCTCAGAGACTGTGATAGAGAAAATGCTTAACGACTCAGCAATGGAGCAGATCGGCCTCCTGGCCCAGCTCATGGGCAACCTCTCCGCCTGTCTGCTGCTGGACCGTTTCCAGCCCGTGGAGTCGGTGGAGAAACTGGAAGCGAAAGCACATGAGCTCATGCAACAAAATAATTTCTTGGCTAGTAAGTACCGCGAGAGAATATGCTCAGGATTTCTGCAGTACGTTTTCCTCTTGTTTCTAGACAAGAACAAACAGATCTTCTTGGCAGCAAAAGCAGGATTAGCTATGGTGGGTCCTGTGCAAATTTACTGGGGAATTAGAAACAGCTTCTGCTGAATTTTACATTAATAAGATTGTGCTGCTTACTGTAATCCCAGGTAAAAATATTATTTAGATAGAAACTTAACAGAATTTCCCTCTGTTCCTGTTCTTAAAGTTGCAAAGGGATTTGTAGCCTATTGTTTTTGATAAGGTATTTAAACTTTGGCTAAAGTCACTGGGCCGTTAGTGTTGTACTTCAGTGGAACGATGCCCAGATAATGCTCAAAAATCCATTTCCCCAATCAAAGTGCTTGTAATTGTCGAGATGTTTTTGAAGTAGACGATGAAGGTGCATGATATTTCCGTGAAAACTTTGGCGCATCTTTCTACATAGAGATCGACATCTAAGCCTCTCCTGCAGCCGTGCAAACATCTGGCTATTGCTAATGCAGAAGAGAAACAGTTACAGCATAGATGATCATTTTGCATTTGTTGCATTTCGAAACCACTTTAAGTGTTAAGTGTTAC
>NW_015175423.1:193916-202816 GCF_001447785.1 Gekko japonicus
AGCAGGTCTTGTATGTTTCAGAATTTTGTCTTTCTGGTGGGAGAATCTCCCCCCCCCCTTCCCCAGGAGGTCCCGTGATGATTGAGGCCCCATAAGAAAGCCAGAACCTTGTTGACACTGAATATGCAGGACCTTTTTTCCTAACCAGTACAAAAAGCCTTTCCATGTAGCCTCCCATTTTGGCCTACAAAGGTGTCAATCAACCCTTTCTAGGTTCTTCTGCTCAGTGCACAAGTGGTGTGGTGGAACCGAAGCCTATCCAGGTGTAGGAATGACTCCTGGGGCAAAAGATGACAGGTGGTCATTATTATGCATGGTGGTTGGAGTATTTATTTATTGTATTTTATTTTATTTATCAACCACCTTCCCCAGTGAGACTGGGCTCAAGGCGGTGTACGGCACAATCATATCGACATCAAGTAAAACAAGTGAAAATGACATAAAACGGTAAAAATATAGCCGTCAGGGCTGTTTTTGTAGAAAAAGCCCAGCAGGAACTCATTAGCACAACAGGCCACACCCAACATCAGAAACTCATTAGCATATTAGACCACATCCCTGACAGCACAGCTCATTGGCACATTAGGCCGCACCCACATGTTACCAGAAGTGTGGTCACCCAGCCACACCCACCATTTGCTTGTTATTCTGTTTACCTTGTTTGTTGTCAAAACCCAGGGCTTTTCTTGTAGCAGGAACTCCTTTGCATGTTAGGCCACATACCCCTAATTGTAGCCAATCCTAATGAGTTTCTGCTGTTGGGTGTGGCCTATTATGCTAATGAGTTCCTGCTGGGCGTGGCCAACTTGGGAGCCAGCCGGAACTCTGTTCCTGTGCGTTCCTGCCCAAAAATAGCCCTGGCAGTCCTGTTTTCAAAGACGGCGCTAAAATCCTAGCGGCACTGCTGCCTCATGCCATGGAAACCAGGTATGAAAACCATGGCCTCTTCAGCCAGTGGGGTGCTACTGTTAGAATAAATTCTATGCCTGCTGATCTGATCTTTCAGTGAACCTTGGGTGATCAATTCTAGCTCCCCAATTCCCTCCAGCTTATTTCATCTGTTGTCGATGAGGCTATCAGAGGAAGCCGGCTGAGGGACCTCTTCCTTATTTTTGAATAAATCTCTTCCTTTTTTTTATTGAATGAATGCTCATTTGTATCAGTCCTGCTTTATTCCCATGAACAGTTTTGGGAGCCAATATTGGACTAGAAAGTGGAAGAATGAATATATAAGTAGATTCAGGCGGGTAGCCGTGTTGGCCTGAAGCAGCCACACAAAGTTTGACTCCAGTAGCACCTTTTAAGATCAGCAAAGTATAATTCAATGTGTAGGCTTTCGTGTGAATTCAATTTGTCTGAGGAAGTGCGCGGGATTCTTGGCAGGGCAGACATAGTTAGTATTTAACACTATCATCCATTTAACCATATCATCCGAGCTGGTATGAGGCAGGTCTTTTGTTTGTTCACTAGGAACTCTGGTCTTGTCAAGTACTGGGTGGCGTATGATCTAAGCAGGGGTAAGATATGGATTGGAGCTGCGGTGGCTCAAGTTGTTAAGACGCTGAACTGCAGGCTATGGAAGGTCGGTAGTTCAGCAGTTCAAGACCCGGGTGCCGCATGACGGAGTGAGCTCCCGTCTCTAGTTCCAGCTCCTGCCAACCTAGCAGTTTGAAAGCAAGAAATTGCAAGTAGATAAATAGGTACCACTTTGGTGGGAAGGTAACAGCGTTTCGTGCGCCTTGGTGTTTAGTCATGCCGTCCACATGACCACGGAAACGTCTTCGGACAGCGCTGGCTCTTCGGCTTTGAAACGGAGATGAGCACCGCAACCCTAGAGTCGGACTCGACTGGCTTTCGAGCAAGGGAACCTTTACCTTTAAGATATGGATGCCCTGAAGATGGAGGTGCTATACCTGAGACACCATGGGACTTGTGACAACCTGAGATGCTGACAAGAAGCCACAATGCAGAGGCCTGAATTACCAATGGAGAGTGATTACCAGCAACCTGAGAAATCTCCAGTGCTGGGGATGGGTCAGGAGATGTAGATTAAGCCACTCATGAAGCCACCTTCTACTGAGTCAGACCATCTGTTAGCAGTCACCAGGGGTCATTTTGTAGAAAAAGAGGTGCAGGAGCTCATTAGCATAACTCATTAGCATAACTTCTTTGCATATGTCACACCCCCTGACATCACCGGAAGTGTGTCAGAAGGCAACACCCACTGCTCAGGCTCCACTGGACTGTTTTGGATTGCTAGCTATTGGTGTGTGTGGGGGGGAACGTGCAGATCTGTCCTCGCAGAGGAGGGAGAGCTTGTACCTGAATAAAATTTGGTCTTAAAGGTGCCACTGGATTGTTTTGGGCCGAGGGGGGGGGGCTTTGCAACTTACCTGGCTGCTTCTTGCTCTGACTGAGGGGTGCTGGGAGCTGGGGGTGGGGCTTGTTGCATGTGCCCGCCCCCTGGGCTCTTTATTGACTCAGGCCCCTCCTCCCGCTGAGGGGCAGTTTAGTGCTAAATATCACCCCCAACATTGTTACTTGCAGGGCACTGCTTGGGCCAAAAAGTGGACCAAGATGGATGCCAGCCAGGCATTGGCCTAGGAAAACAGTATTGGGTAACACATCAAGGCCAGTATTGTTTACTCAGACTGGCAGCAGCTCTCCAGGGTCTTTCATATGGGGGGGGGGACACGAAGGGGGAGGGGAACTCAATCCAAAAAGTAGCTGCTTGATGGAAGTGACACACATCCTGACAAATGGGATATTTGCTACTGGAATAATCTGGAGAATTTGCACAGCTACTATCTATGGCCCACTATACAAACTTGTAGCAAATGCAAAGCATATAAGAAAGCAACATCTGGTCATATATACAAAATTCTTTATGCATGTATTTCTGAATATTGACCACTGAGGAAGGCCCGAAGTGGCCGAAACACGTATGGTCCCTAAGTCAAATGTTTTACCCATCGATTGTATATGTATATTAATCAACTTTTATGATATAAGATTTAAGAGTCTGATATTTAGACTATTTCTTTTTACCGTATGTCTTTTGTTATGTGTACATCCTAATAAACATTTGTATTTTTATATAATTTATTTGTTAGCTTGACCTTCTTAGATTGCAGCTCTTTCACATTACCTACAGCCTGTTCCTTTTCACCAAAGGTGCTGGGGAATGAACGTGGGACCTTCTGCATGCTTTATCACTGAGCCATAGCCCCTCCTAGAAAGCTAGTTTGGTGTAGTGGTTAGGAGCACGGACTCTAATCTGAGAGAACTGGGTTTGATTCCCCACTCCTCCACATGCAACTGCTGGTGTGACCTTGGGTCAGTTACAAGTTCTTTCAGAACTGTTCTCTCACGGGCAGTTCTCAAGAGACCTCTCTCAGCCCCACCTACCTCACAGCAGATATATCATGTGAGACACAAAGGGAGACTAGACGATGCCCCGTCTGTCTATAGTGGATGACTTCCATGTTTGAGGAAACAATTGGAACCTTCCCTTTACAGAGGAATTCTAGATATTATGTGTATTGCAGTCTACAGAGCAGAAAATTTTCTGCATGGGTAGGATTGACTAAAGCTGACTAGTTGATCCTCTTCTGAAATCTTTGCTTGCTGCAGGAAGGCTTGGAGAAACCTAAATTCCCTGGATTTGTACAGAGCTTTTGCAGAAGCAGAGCTCCGCTTGGTAACTGTCCCTTTCTCCCACTTTACGACTGATGATGTAGCCTTTCCCCCCTTTTTAAAAGTTTTGTTCCTCCCAGTCCTACTTTAAGAACCATTTCCCCTAGAAAATTTAATTCCTTCAAAGAGGACTAGCAGATGAACATAACTTTGAGCTAGCTTCACGGGTCCTGTGCTTCAACGTGGATTAGGCAGCTTCATGGATGGCACTATCAATTGCGGTTAACCTGAATAGCTAAATAGAACCCCCCCCCCTCAAACGTACCACTGTGAATAGTGGGTACTAGAAACAAACAGAGAGTGTCCGTCACCTTCATGTCCTGCTTGTGAGACTCAGAGAGGTGTCTGAATGGCCAGTATTGTAGGCAGAAGGCTGAACTGGTTCAGGCTTAGGCTGGCAACCAGTGGGAGAAGAGGACTTGCTGGTAATGACATTATATTGCTGGTGATGGTTAAACCATAGAGTTTTGGAGATATGCTAGAGCAGGGGTGTCAAACATAAGGCATTTGGATGGGCCTTTGGCCTGATCCAACATTGGCATCTCTTATGTTCTTATGTTCTTAAGACCCGGGGCCCAGAAGCGGCTCATCCAGGGCTCTTATGCATCCCGCAAGCAACTGATGCAAGGGAGGGAGTGCTGGGGGGGGGGAGTGGGTGGAGCCACTCCACTGTGGCTTCAGCACAGCAGAACAACCTCGTCTGCAACAGTCAAGCGTCGTGGGGGCACCTGCCCAGCGCTGCACGGCTGCCTCCCCAGTCTGCCTGTGTGGGTTTTCCTCTGCACCCCCCTTCCCAGCCCATGGGGCCTTGCAGTGAGGACACACGAACTCGGAGCTTACCAGCGGTTGTCCTTTAGACAGTTTCTATCTCTGGTACCTGGCATTACGTTTTATGGCGCACGTGGCCTGGCCTGATAAAGTGACATTTATGTCAGATCTGGTCCTTGTAACAAATGAGTTTGACGCCTCTGGGCTAGAGCATCACCAGGCATGTGCTGATGTCACTTCTGGTTAGGGTTGCCAGCCCCTGGGTCCAGGCGGGGGTTCCCCTGCTTCTGGGGGCTCCGATCTGCCACTGCGGCCACCCCTCTCCCTCCCATCCTGCAGAGATTTAAAGGGCTTCAGTGAATAGCTGCTGGGAAATCAGCCCCGTGCACTGCAGCCCCCCACTCCGCTTGCAAAAAGACCCTTTAAAGGGTCTTTCTGCAAGTGGAGCTGCGGCCAGCAACAGCCTCTCCCCCTCCCTGCTGAAAGATTTAAAGGGTCCTCCAGCTGATCAGTGGGTCACGTGCTCCCCACCAATCAGGGTGGCTGTGGCATGGGGGCGGGGCTTGGAGGCATCCCTGCCCACCCCGGAACACTCCCCAAATCCCCCCGCCAGAGCAACAAGGGGACCTGGCAACCAATGCTCCCTCTAAGCTGTGGAGGCCTGTGAGCAAAAATCCTGCTTTGTGAGCTGCTGTTGTAGTTGTTCAGTCGCACAGTCGAGTCCGACTCTTCGCGACCCCATGGACCAGCTCACTTTGTGAGCTACTGGCATTAAAGTTGTGAGCAGGCAATTGGGCTGCTGCATAAATTAGTTTGCTCTGGGGCCATCCTTCCTGAGCTGAGACAAAAATGTGTGAGCCGGAGGCTAAAGAACTGAGAGCTACCTCACACTAACTCAGCTTAGAGGGAACACTGCTGGCAACCCTACTTCTGGCTGTGCTGAAAGTGAGATCAGCATGTTGGGATGCTGGCGGTCACTCCCCATTTCCCCCCCATTTTTCTCCCACTGCCCAGCTGAGCAGCAGGAAGAAGTACCTGCCGGGGATGGAAGATTCCCCACCTCCAGCAGGAAAATGGCAAGCCTATCTAGAAGGGCCACTGTTATGCTCACACGTCTCCTAAAAACTGTCAACTTTTATTGAGAAGTAAAAACAGGATTGGCAGGCGAACATCTCTCTCTCCTTCTCTCTGGTATTAAATTTACACCTGCACAGTATACAGAAGGTCTGTCTATAGCACAGGGGATTTATCCTCTGGTTAACATCTGAACTGAACAGAATTGCTGTCAGTTCTAGCCCGTGCTGGTGTGAGCTACCAACATTGTCCCCAGCTCGCTGTCCACCCAGCGGTTCGAAAGCTTCGGCGAGTAGATAAAATGGGTACCAATAAAATGGATACCACTCCTTAGAGTGGGTGGGCACACTAACCCCCCACTGGGGAGGTGTTAGCTGATGAATGGAATGTCCAGCTCATAAGCTCGGAAGCCTGGAAAAAAGACCTCTTCGGCATTAAGAAGCCTGTAATGGGCCAATCCGGCCAGGCGGTGGCAGTGCAGCACTACGACTCAAAGCAGCCCAGGAAGAACCAATGTCATCAAGCCAAGCCGAAATGAATGCTGTCCGGAACACGTCTGAAGCCTACAGCTGAACAAAAATCCCCATGCGCTGCAAATGTGTGCAATTTAAAGAATTATATGTTGTCTTCCCTTACCCGCCTATGAAATTGTTAGTCCCTTGTGTGAAACTGTGTAACTGTAAATCGCTCAGAGCCAGCAGCTCTGCTGGATTGAGCGATCAATAAATCGAACGGTATTATTGTTGTTGTTGTTGTTGTTGTTGTTGTTATATTGAGTAGAAACTGATGTCTCCCAAAGTATTCAGCACTAATAAGAAATGAGCCCAAGGCATATTAATTTGAGAGCTGTCCGTTTTCCGTTATTGAGACATTGTCATCTTCATCTCTCACACAGGCATTATATTTAATGTCTCCAGCCATAAGAGGGGTGGAGCAGATATCGTTCAGGAGCTCCCGAAACGCCTCTCGTATACCATTCGAACGAGTATCCTGTACAGCCTGAGAACGGACCTGATCAAGAATCCAGTGTGGAAATCCCATCCTCAGAACTTGCCGGCTGATGGTTTCAAGTATAACCACGTCTTCATTCCTTTGCAAGATATGATAGAAAGGGCCATCATTTCAGTGCACGCTGGAGTAGACACACTGGATACAGGAATACAAGTTCAAGCTATGCCGTATCCATGCCATACCAGTGATCTGTGAGTAGTCTGCTTACTTCCAACTGAGAGCTGCTTTTGATGTTCTGAGCAACCATCTGACTTACATTAACTCCTCCCACAGTTCTTTGTTGTCTAAAGCAGGGAGATGTATTATTCACCAAGTGCAAGGACAGAACCCGCATTTCCCTCTTAGGCAGGGGTCATTTTATAGAAAAAGAGCTAGGGGAACTCATTAGCATAACTCATTAGCATATGCCACACCCCTTGACATCAGGGACCCGGCGGTGGACCTGCAAGGCCAGCGGGAGTGCGAGGAAGCCCCGCCAAGACCCTCCCTGGCCCCAGGCAGGCAGGGGTGAGGAGAGGCGGGGAGGAAGCAACTTACCCTCCCTCTTCTCCTGCCTCCTCCTGGCTGAATGAGGGCTGGAAGCGGGGCGGCCGGAAGCAGGGGGCGGTGCTTCGTCATGTGCCCCGCCCCCCTGCACCTCACCCGGGGGAACTGCGTTCCCCCGCGTTCCCCCCCGAAATGACCTCTGCTCTTAGGGGATCCAGAAGCAGAGGGAAAGGAAGCATTGTAGACTTTGGTAGGGTTCAATAACGACACAACACACAGAGATTTCTTGAAGCTGATCAGGCTCAGGCTCTGTCTCTGTCTCTCTCTGTACCAAACTGAACTGTCTTTCTGACAGGCTGAGAGCAGTGTTTTATTTTAGAGTCAAGCGGGTTCACACAAGGCACAGTGAAAATGTTACAATTAGAAGCCTCTATGCTAAAATCACAGAATGTTCTTTCTCATAGCTCATCTTTCCCAAATGTTGCAAAGACGGTGCCTTCAGTAATTCATTGTGCTCGTAAATAAAATAACAGACTCATGCAGACTCAGAAAGACATTGTGCATTTTTGCCAAGCCAATCTCCCGGTGAGAGTGTCCCGGTGGGAACCTGAACTTTGTCCTGGGCATGCCTCGCAGGATTTTGTTCAGACCCCACAAAGCATAAATACTTCTTGGAGCAGTGGAAGTCTGTCCATCACGTTTTTGTCCTGTGTTTCCTCCAATGATGGCATAATGGGCTTGGTTCTCCCCTCCCCCTCATTTTATCCTCGCGACAGTCCTGCAAACTTATGGGTGCTCCAGGAAAATTACTTGTTCCAAGTCAAGCAGTGGAGGCTCAAGGGCATGGCTAGTAACAAGAAGACTTCTTGCCACTTGAAGTACCATGGGCAGTTGCCATCCCCCCCCCTGCCACTGCCCTCCTCCCCTGGTTGCAACCACTGGTCTGCCTCAGTCCTGCTGTAGGTAGTCCCAGAGGAGATACTGCCCCAGCACTCTTTAAGAATAGTGCAGCAAGCTATGCATGCCTTCCCCCTGTGGTTAGAAGTATGCAAAATGTTTGTACAGGGTTTTTATTGTACTTAAGTTTTTTATTGGGTATATCTATCAGTCACACAATTCACAATTCAAACTAAACACCAAGTTGCATGGAACGCTGTTACCTTCTCTAATGAGCAGTCCTCAAAAGAGCTCTCTCAGCCCCGCCTACCTCACAGGGTGTCTGTTGTGGGGAGGGGGAGGGAAAGGAGTTTGTAAGCCGCTCTGAGACTCCTTCGGGTAGTGAAGGGCGGGGTATAAATCCAATCTCTTCTTCTTCTTCAGTTTCCTTAAAACATAGAAACCACAATTGTTTATTAAAAGTATCAATTTAAAACTTGAAGGTAAAGGGGAAACAGTGTTGCTGGTGTATGCATTGCTCCCACGGACACCTTTGAAGCATACAAGTTGCAACTGATTAATGTTTTTATTCTGCTTCTAAAAAGGCGAGGATATTTTTCTGCTTACAGATTCCTGAACAACATTGGCTTCTTTTTCCCGCTTATAATGATGCTGACGTGGATGGTGTCTGTGGCAAGCATGGTCCGGAAGCTTGTTTACGAGAGAGAAATTCATCTCGAGGAGGTACGAAATAGCTGAATTTTTTTTTTTTACCGGCAAATCACTTCAGTCCTGAAGTTTCAGAAAACGTGACCTAAGAGGTCCAGACGGTTTTATTAAAAAAACACACACGGAGGGGGGGGGAACAATAACAGGCAATTATATCATAGTTATATCATAGTCTTCAGCTGGGCTGCGGAGCAGTTGCAGTCTCCCTGGTTGCATGGCTTGACCTCTTGTTTTGTTTTGCCAGCCGGCCACCCTGTAGG
>NW_015175423.1:202950-204299 GCF_001447785.1 Gekko japonicus
TGAAAGGCGCTGATGAAGGGAGCTTTGCCTCTCGGAAGCTCCCCCCCCCCCCCAAAAAAAAAGATCTTCTTGTTTTCAAAGCTGCTCCTGGACTCGAATCCAGGTGTTCTACTGCAGACCAACATGGCTGCCCTCTGAAACTCTCATTCAGGCAGGACCCTGGAGAGGGGGCATCTCTGCTTTCTAAATGAATCAGTCAATAAATATCTAAAATTGGGAGAGGTGGAGCCTGGTTGTCGGGCAAGGCGGGATAGAAATTGAAATAAATAAATAAATAAAGATAAGAACATGAGAGAAGCCAATGTTGGATCGGGCCAATGGCCCATCCAGTCCAACACTCTTCTGTCATGCAGTGGCCAAAAATACCAGGTGCCACCAGGAGGTTCAAGAGTGGGGCCAGGACACTAGAAGCCCTCCCACTGTTGCCCCCCCCAGCACTTGCCCCAGACTGAATACAGAGCATCACTTGCCCTAGACCTAGAGTTCCTATGTATACCTCGTTGCTAATAGCCACTGGTGGACTTCTGCTTCATATGTTTATCCAATTCCCTCTTGAAGCCGTCCATGCTTGTAGCCGCCGCCACCTCCTGTGGCAGTGAATTCCATGTGTCAATCACTCTTTGGGTGAAGAAGGACTTCCTTTTATCCGTTCTAACCCGACCGCTCAGACTTGTAGCTGCCACCACCTCCTGTGGCAGTGAATTCCATGTGTTAATCACTCTTTGGGTGAAGAAGGACTTCCTTTTATCTGTTCTAACCCGACTGCTCAGCAATTTCATTGAGTGCCCACGAGTTCTTGTATTGTGAGAAAGGGAGACAAGGACTTCTTTCTCTACCTGCTCTGTCCCATGCATAGCTTTGTAAAACTCGATCATGTCACCCCTCAGTCATCATTTCTCCAAGCTAAAGAGCCCCAAGCACTTTAACCTTTCTTCATAGGGAAAGTGTTCCAACCCTTTTATCATTCTAGTTGCCCTTTTCTGCACTTTTTCCAATGCTGTAATAAAAGGTACAGCAGCAAGTAAGTTCTTTCATCCTGGCTTGGCTTGGCCCAGGCAACAGATGGGGCAGTTTATGGAAGCAGAAGGGGCAGCTGCGTATTTGGGCATGATGGCAGACAAGGGGTGCTTTGGGAGCTGCATGTCACCCCGCTGGCCTCCAGTTTATAAGAATGTCCTCATCTATTCGAAAAAGGAAGTGACATCATGACACTCGAGGAACTTCAAAAAATCCCCGTGGTTTTTATCATAGAGATCTTGACATTCCTAGAGCACCATGATATCATTTCCTGTTGTGTCATTATGCAGACTGAGGAAGCAAAAAGCATGTTGTTCGTTGTGTGTCGCTGT
>NW_015175423.1:205375-240628 GCF_001447785.1 Gekko japonicus
TGTGTGCGCGCGCGCGCGCAAGCTCTCTGTTATCTCTCTCTCCCCCTCTGCCAAGGCCAAACTGACTGCGTCATTAAGCAGTAAACAGATTCCATCTCGGGCTCTCAGTACGTATAAACATTTCAGTTCCCAATCTCCAGCCAGAAGAACAGGAGAGCACTGAATTCTTCACTGTGCCTACATCCCATCCCAAGACTTTAAAAGGCCGAGAGGAAAGCAGCTCCACCTGCTCTGGAAGCAGCGCTGGGACTCATCACGTCAAGGCTGCTGGAGCCAGAGTCCTGCAAAGGATTACATCTTCTGGAGCCATGGTCTGGGTCAAGAGGTAGAGCATGGGCTGCAAGCCCTGGTGCTCTGTCTCTGCCGAGCTATCTCAGCTTGACCCCACTGCCTCTGCTGTTCCCGATGGGTGGAGGTGGATCCTGGTGGGCTCATGGGACGGGTCCTTGGCTGGCACTTAGTTGCCCTAGGACCTGGGGAGGCAGAGTGAAGTTCTGGTGGAGGGGCTCCAACTGTAGGCTCCTCAGGGGCAGACGGGCCAGAGTCATCTACCATGTAGGGGTCTCCCAGAATTCCCTGCTTTCCCACAAGCCACGTTTCTGGCTCCACCTCCTTGGAGTCAAGAGCCCCCTCAGTGTGTGTGTGGGGGGGTTGTGACAGCTCTTCTTTAGATTTGCCTACTATAAATATTGCCAATCATGGTTACAGATCAGTAATGTGAATAACCACTATGAGCCCTGTTGGAGAAACTAGCCTGTACTGCTGGGCTCCACATAAATTTACCCCCAAAGGCCCCTGGGGGCTGTTTTAGGTTGGGAAAAGGGCATGGGAGGGAAAGTCTAAGCAATCCAAACTGGCCCATGTCTGCCTGGGAAATCAGTTCATGGCACAGAACCCACAACGTATGCTCCAAGAAAATCAGTTAGTTATGGCTGATTGTGCACTAGAGCTGCCTCGCTGTTGCACCGCCGTTTGCCCCAACACAATTGGTCAATTTCACACCCGAAGCTGCGGGGCTGCATTTTGACTTGCAGCTTCGCCCGATTTCTCCCGCAGTTTCGTGATCCTGTTTTTTTAGGATCACGAAACTGCGGAGGAAATCGGGCGAAGCCGCGGGTCAAATGCAGCCCCGCGGCTTCGGGTGTGAAATTGACCAATAGTTTCGGGGCAAACGGTGGCGCAACCGCGAGACAGCTCTAGTGCGAAATCAGCCTTAGACACTCCTTCCTGAATGACTGCCTGCTGCCAACTCTCTTCTCATGGGAGGGCAGCTACAGAAAAGAGTCAGTGTGTGTTCTAGGTCACACTCTCTATCATCAGCCGTGACCACGAGACAGACTGAACTGTGAAGCCTTCCTAATACATGTCCTAGAACCCTCTATGACACACACACACAAGCCCCTCAGCAGACAATTGCACGTGGAAAAGATTGTGGCAAGAATGTGGAAAGTTTGAAAACCGCTGTGTTAAATATTTATTTAAAACATTTTAATCCCACCTTTCCACCTGATTCCCAAGGTGGTAAACACACTTAAAAACACATCTAAAGTTATAAAACAATTCAATAAAAGCACATAAACAAAGCCAGAACCACGAAGAAGGGCTACTAGCCATTATGGGGGGGGGGTATGTCGAATGAAACAGAAATGTCTTCGCCTGCTGGTGAAAGACACCAGTAGAGAAAGAGGCACCTGAATCCCCCTGGGGATTGAGTTCTAAGGTTCTGTTTCTTTGTGGCTTGTGCTCAACGCATGAGAAACATAAGAAATTATCATAAGAAGGCAACCCTCCCCACACACGCACACCCTTTTGTGGAGGGAATTCTGAATAGTATCACAATGGGAGCCTTTGTTTTCAAGGTGCTAGATAGTGGGGGGAGAGGGAGGAATAAGTATTCTCTGGGAACACAGAATATTTGCTCTCTCAAATAGCAATATGCATGAAAGAACCTGAAACGCACAGGTAAATCTGGAGTAGAAGAAGAAGCAGAAGAAGAAGAGATTGGATTTATACCCCGCCCTTCACTTGGAGTCTCAGAGCGGCTTACAAACTCCTTTCCCTTCCCCTCCCCACAACAGACACCCTGTGAGGTGGGTGGGGCTGAGAGAACTCTGACACAAACTGCTCTTTTTCAAGGACAGCTGTGCCAGAGCTTGTGACTGACCCAAGGTCACATCAGCAGGTGCAACAGCAGGTGCGAGTGGAGGAGTGGGGGAATCAAACCCGGTTCTCCCAGATTAGAGTCCACGCACTTAACCACTACACCAAACTGGCTCTCCAGTAACACCATGTAGAAATGCCTGCTGCAGATGCGCCAATGAAATCAGTGGGAGTTGCATAAGGGCGCACGGGATATTCCCCGGAAAAACTGGCCATGGAATTCGTTTTTGAAAAAGACACTTTATGGATGGCAATGTACTTTTTAATTTTTTTAAAAAATGTAGCTGTCATGCTTGTAAAGGTATGCGTCCCACTTGGCGTATGTCTTGTAACAGGGTTCTTCTTCTTCTTTAAAAAAAAATCCTTTCTCAAAAATGGTTTGGTTCTCTCTGTGCTGACTGCTTGGTTCCCCGCTCCCATCTCTATGCTTGAATTATATCATCCCTGCTGAATTCTACCACCGAACATTCTATTCTTCGGCGTTTCGCTACCTCTCGATCCCGCGGTGGCCTTGTTTTGATTTCCTTGTGAAATAATGAGAAGTTGCTTAGCACCGGCATACTTTGTCCGGTTTGGAGTTCAGGCGTCCCTTAGGCCGGCCCCTTGTGAGAAAATAAATTACTCTATACACTTCTCCAATGTTATGCATTATACAGCTATAAAGTGTGATGGATTTATATTTCTCTCTGTAAGGTTGCAACTCTTTCAGGAATCGATTGGCTATCCCCATGATGTTTCATTCTGGCAAGAATATTTCTGTTGAAAAGCACAGGTTCCACATGGTAGTCAGGATTGGGTTGTGATAACGGGGAAATCTGTTCTGCTGCTTTGTATCCCCCCCCCCCCGTTTGAAGGTGCAGCCGTTCAATTGGGGTTCATTGCATTTTACCCCATTGTATTAGGGCTGATAATTTTCCCATTTCTTTTGCAGTGCTTTCTGTCTACAACTGCCTTTGGGCAAGGAGTGTTTCTCCTGACCTTACTTGAAGGGCAAGAACTAGGTAAGATAGTTTATTACAAAAGTAATCTTCATTGAATCTGTTTCAAGTTGGGATAGGCAGGGCTATTTTTGGGCAGGAACGCACAGGAACGGAGTTCCGGCTGGCTCCCAAGTTGGCCACGCCCAGCAGAAACTCATTAGCATAGTAGGCCACACCCAACAGCAGAAACTCATTAGGATTGGCTACATTAGGGGTGTGTGGCCTAACATGCAAAGGAGTTCCTGCTACAAAAAAGCCCTGGGTTTTGACAACAAACAAGGTAAACAGAATAAGAAGCAAAAGGTGGGTGTGGTTGGATGAGCACACTTCTGGTAACATGGGGGTGTGGCCTAATGTGCTAATGAGCTGTGCTGTCAGGGGTGTGGCCCAATATGCTAATGAGTTCCTGCTGCTGGGTGTGGCCTATTATGCTAATGAGTTCCTGCTGGGCTTTTTCTACAAAAAGAGCCCTGGTAGGGATGCCAGGCCCGCACCTGGGCAGTCACAGGAGGATTTGGGGGGCAAGGCATGGGGAAGGGGCAGGAATGTTCCCAATCTCTATGTTTTGGGGCCAACATTACAGTTTATTATATGTTTAAAGTAGTATTCATTGGGATGCCTTTTGTCTGGGAGTGCCAAAGGCAATAAAGGTAAAGGTTTCCCTTGCTCGAAAGCCAGTCGAATCTGACTCTAGGGTTGCGGTGCTCATCTCCGTTTCCAAGCCGAAGAGCCAGCGCTGTCCAAAGACTTCTCCGTGGTCATGTGGCCGGCATGACTAAATGCTGAGGTGCAGGGAACGCTGTTACCCACTGAAGCAGTACCAGTTTGGTGTCATGGTTAAATGCGCGGACTCTAATCTGGGAGAACCGAGTTTGATTCCCCACTCCTCCACTTGCACCTGGCTGGATGACCTTGGGCAAGTTGTAGCTCTGGCACAGCTGTTCTTGAAAAAGAGCAGTTTCTGTCAAGAGCTCTCTCAGCCCCACCTACCTCACAGGGTGTCTGTTGTGGGGAGGGGAAGGGAAAGGAGTTTGTAAGCTGCTCTGAGACACCTTTGGGTAGTGAGGCGGGGTATAAATCCAATCTCTTCTTCTTCTTCCTATTTATCTACTTGCAATTTCTTGCTTTCGAACTGTTAGTTGGCAGGAGCTGGGGCCAGAGACGGGAGCTCACTCTGTCACATGGCACTTGGGTCTCGAACTGCCGAACTACGGACCTTCCGGTCTGCAGCTCAGCATCTTAATCTTTGAGCCACTGCGGCCCGCCAAAGACAATAGGGAACCCTTAACATACAAGTATAGCCACAAATAACACCCACCAAGGGAAGACCGTCAACATCCCTAGGATTCCATTGACGTTACTGAGCGATGCCTGTGTTATTTTGGAAACTGGCTTCCATTTTACCAGCCGCTGTTGAAGATCATTGAAACGTCTTGCTTTATATCTTGGAGATATGTGCAGCTGTTATTCTTTCCACAGTGGTCTTCTGCTGCAGTTGCTTTCTTTTTTGGAGGTCTATAGACACT
Source organism: Gekko japonicus (assembly GCF_001447785.1). Lineage (NCBI taxonomy): Eukaryota > Metazoa > Chordata > Lepidosauria > Squamata > Gekkonidae > Gekko > Gekko japonicus. The sequence goes on from NW_015175423.1 coordinate 210,042, forward strand.
ATGACAAGTTGTCATAGATGCAACGAACATGAAATTGAGCAAACTTCAGAGGACGGCGGAAGACAGGAAGGCCTGGCGTGATCTGGTCCATGGGGTCGCAAAGAGTCGGACTCGACTTTGCGACTGAACAACAACAAATTGACACTATTTATGTACAGAACGACAGAGGAGCCTACTGTTGGTTTTGAACATGCTCTTTTTGTAAACAGTGCTTAGTTGTTATGAGCAATCTGTTGGATATGTGTTTATACATTCTACTGGGTTACGACCACTAACCCGTCTTTGTACTTTAATGAATGTAATATACAGTATTGATCCTATAGAGTTGTGAATTGTTGCTGGTCTTCCCTTGTTGGGTGTTATCTGTGGTTTTTGCCTGGGAGTGGCAGGCAGTCTCCCGTCCTTGGGCCCCAATCCCTGCTGGAGCTCTTCACTCCAAGGGGAGCAAAAATGGGGAGCGGGAAGAAACATTGCCGCCATGCAACGTCTGGTTGTACCCAGAGTTGATGTCGTGAGACGCTAGGAATTCCCCCGATCTTTATGGCACTCAGCTGGAAGTCATGTCATGAGTCAAATGCTCCAGCTGCTTACCAGGACGTGGCTGGAAACCTTTAAGTATTCAAGAGGACCGGCTTCCAATCTAACATTATGGTTTCTCTTCTCCCAACCAACCAAGAACCAGTGAGTTGTTTTATTTATTTATTTATCTATCAGATTTATACCTTGCTCTCCCAGCTGAAGGCAGCTTACATAAAAGGATAAAAACACACAAGTAAGCAATTTATATAATCCTAAAACCATATAAAACACTCCAACGTTAAAAGGTGCTAGGCAAATAATACTAATAGATTAATATTATTAGATTATTAGATGATGGCAGCCAACCTTCAGTGATCTATCCTAGCAGTCAGCCCATAGATCTAATTCTTTGTGCAGTTGGCACAGGCTGTTTCTGGTGACTCCAAGGGGACAGGGTTCTCTGCCATTCCAACTCTTGGGGGCGGCTCCTAGTTGAAGGTCTGGTGGAAGAGCTCTGTCTTGCAGGCCCTGTGGAACTGCATGAGGTCCTGCAGGGCCCTGATCTCTTCTGGGAGCTCATTCCACCAGAGAGGAGCCACCACTGAGAAAGCCCTGGCCCTGGTTATAGCCAGCCTGGCATCCTTGGGTCCGGGGAGGGCCAATTGATGTTGGGACCCCCCTCTCTGGGGAACATGTGGGGAAAGGTAGTCCCTCAGGAATGTAGGTCCCTGACCATAAAAGGCTTTAAAGGTAAGCACCAGCACCTTGAAGCAAATTCGGTATGCTATCGGTAGCCAGTGGTTAGAGTGTCAGAATGGGATCTGGGAGATCCAGGTCCAAATTCCTGCCTCTGCTATGACCTTGGGTGACCTTGGGTTGGTTACCCTCTCACATTCTAACCTACTGTGATGGACATGAAGCTGTCCAGCCCCTCAATGTGAAACAGCCAATCGGCAGTGAGAACCTAAGCCGAATGGAAACCTGCTGTAACAGCACCATTCCTCTTATCTTTTATTGTTGTTAGGAATTCAGTGGAACAACATTTACCAGCCCTTGGCAAAAGGAGGACCCATGACCTTCGGATGGGCATGTTGGATGATTCTACTTGACTCCATCATCTATTTTATGATTGGATGGTATTTCAGCAATATTATTCCTGGTAAGTCTAAAGAGTCACCCCCTCTCTCATCCCTCCTTTTTCTTAGCATCTGGCTAAGTAGATTTTCCTTCCATTTTTCTATAGTTGATTTAAGGTGGGGGGGACGGACATTGCTTCAATCCTTGATACGTTGTCTGCTGAATACTAAAGGCATTAGCAATGTCATCCTAAGCAGAGTTATACTCTCCTAAACTCATTGACTTCAATGGACTTAGAAGAGTGTAACTTGGTTTAGGACTGCATTGTGTATCTGCAAACTGGTTCCAGTACGATACTCTGTCATTACTCGCATTTGAAAGCTGGGCCATATGAAAATGTGTTGAATGGAGGGCTGCAGTCTGCCATAGCATTGATATAACGGAGGACGGTGGCACCCATAAGAACAAAGCACCAATCTCTGAACCCAAATGGTGTAGCAGAAATATCTCACTACAGATTTGCTTTTCTGTTCTGCAGTATGGCTCCTTAGACTTTTTCCCTGACATAAGGAGGCTTTCACACATTTTTTTTCAACTACCCAGACAGTATGTTCTATCTGCAGGCTGTGGAAGGTCAGTAGGTCAGCAGTTCGAGACCCGGGTGCCGCATGATGGAGTGAGCTCCCATCTCTAGTTCCAGCTCCTGCCAACCTAGCAGTTCAAAAGCAAGAAATTGCAAGTAGATAAATAGGTACCACTTCGGTGGGAAGGTAACAGCGTTCCGTGCGCCTCGGTGTTTAGTCATGCCGGCCACATGACCACGGAAACGTCTTCGGACAGCGCTGGCTCTTTGGCTTTGAAACGGAGATGAGCACCGCATCCCTAGAGTCGGATTTGACTGGCTTTTGAGCAAGGGAACCTTTACCTTTACCTTTTTGTCTCCCTCTACCACATTTCAACCAATGGCCAGTCAACCCTTTGTCACAACTCTGCCTCCCTCTCCCCCCAGTTTTGAGGTGTGACATAGGGCCAATCTGCATCTCGCATTTGCTCCGCTGTTTTACGAAACCCACGCTGGAACAGAAAAAGATGCGGCTCAAAACCACATTCAAATACCCCCAGGCCAACACTGTACTGACTGCAGAGTCACCGGAGCAAATGCTAGCCTCTACTGCATTGCTTGGAATGGAACGTGCATTCCCATGTGCATTCAGTTATGCATCCATGTCCTAGTACAATTTGTTTATCCACAATTAGAACTATGTTGGGGACAAATTGGTTAGACTCTTGATAGTTTGTGTTTTATTCCTGCCTTCACAATCCCTTGCTACTTGCAGTGAATTTCAACACTGGGCTCTTTTTGTAGCAGGAACTCCTTTGCATCTTAGGCGACACACCCCTAATGTAGCCAATCCTCCAAGAGCTTACAGAGCTCTTCTTACGGGGGCTACTGTAAGCTCTTGGAGGATTGGCTACACTAGGAGTGTGTTGCCTAAGATGCAAAGGAGTTCCTGCTACAAAAAGAGCCCTATGGGAGAGCCCCCTCCCAAATGAATTCTAATGGAGGACAGCACGGTTAAGAGCTGTGTATGATTGTAAACAATATGGTGGTGGAAAGTGCTGTCAAGTCTCAGCCAATTTATGGAGACCCCTTATGGGGTTTTCAAGGCAAGAGTTGAACAGAGACAGTTTGCCATTCCCTGTGGCTGCACAGCAATCATGGACCTCCTTGGTGGTCTCCCATCCAAGTACTAACCAAGGCCGACCCTGCTTAGCTTCTGAGATCTGACGAGATCAGGCTAGCCTGGGCCCTCCAGGTCAGGGCAAAGGAAATATACATCCCTTATATTTATCTGAAAACATAAGCATGGGTATTTGATTCCATTCTTGTATCTGACTTCTAGGAAGGTTTGGGTTGAGAAGACCATGGCATTTCCCATTTTCTCTGACTTACTGGAAGAAGATGTGTGGTGTCAGAATCAAAAAGCAGTCTTCCTTTAATCCTGCTCTGTTTTTTGTGAATGAAAACTTCCAAGCAATAGGGATGTGCAATATTCTTTAGTATCCCATTCTTTTGCTGCATGATGTACTCGTTGTAGTGGTCCTCTGCCTCTGTGGCTACTTCTGCATTCATAACTTGATCTTATTTTTTTTAAAAAATCATATGGTTGTGTTAACTTAAAAAACACAATTTTTAATATTTCCAATGTAATATCTGTAATTATGTCTAAGTACAGTTACACTGTAGGCCATTAAGTGTGCATGATAAATTCATATTCCTTCCACACACAGTGCTGCTGCACAATTGCTAGGCCTTCGGTATTTTTTTGAAACGCCTTTGTTAGAATCTTCATTTCATGTTATCATGAGAAACAAGGAATTATGGAAATGAGATAAATCAGTGATCCTCCCGAATTTCTGGCACTTGAAGGTATATTCCAGGGTTCCCTGACTTTTTTCAGCACTGTTGGAATTCTGACATGGGGTGGTGGGCACAGTCACAAAATGGCTGCCGCAGGAGGTGGAGCCAATCATAAAATGGCTGCCGCAGGAGGCGGAGCCAATCATAAAATGGCTGCCGCAGGAGGTGGAGCCAATCACAAAATGGCTGCCGCAGGAGGTGGAGCCAATCATAAAATGCCTGCCGCAGGAGGTGGAGCCAATAATAAAATGGCTGCTGCAGGAGGCGGAGCCAACCACAAAATGTCAGGGAGCGGGATTTTATATAACTCTATTAGTACCTCTTCACCATTTTATGCAGAAGCTCAGTTTGACAGGATGGCTTTTAAACTGCACAGCCAATCAGAAACCCCCGCTGGGCAAATGCCCCGCCTAGCCCCACCCATTTTCTAAAAGCACTTGGCTGGCACTAGGAAAGGGGAGCTGTGGTGGTATATCTGAATAACTATTTCTCCCTGTATTAACCTGTATGACAGCTGCTCTTGTGGGTGCTTCTGAACATGTGCCCATTCCCCCTGAATCTTTTAATTAAACAGACTATCCTCGGGCAGCTGATCTTCCATTCTATAGATTTTAAAATTAAAAAATGAATTGCTTCAGAACCCTTCCTCAGAAGAAACTACCCCCCCCCATTTTAGGTTTCTTAAACAAGTGCTCTTAATGTTCTCACCGCGATTGCTTCCTTTTACAAATGCTAATTCGAATATTAAGAAATCGATAGCAATAAGGGAGCCCAGTTCCCTAGGAAGAGAAACAGCAATGTACAGACTGAGTAAGGTGTAGGCGGAGAAGGATCAGCGTCTGCGGCCCTGCCTTCCTCCCTGTCCACCGGCAACCCCGAACTCTGCTCAGGTGCTCTCTTTGAAGGTTCAGGAACATGAAATCATGCCATCATAAGAACACTTTCCTGGTGAGTAAGTCCCATTGAATAAACCTGACTAGGATGCAGAGTAGACCTGTTCTCAGAACACCTCTGGCTGAGTGGAATTATCTGTCAGTGGTTACCCTAGGTGAGCGCTTGGTTACTTGGCACTTTAAAATCAAATGCACTTTAAACGGATACATGAAACAACTTTAAACATATCTGACTTTGCTTTCTGTCGTTTCACATTGATTTATGATACTACACTTCTCCAGCTTGTCTTTAATACCCCCTCCACATAACACTTCTGGCTACAAGCCTTGACCATCTCACTCTTTCACACTGCAGCATTAACTTAAGGTTACTAGCAAAAGAACATCAGAAGAGCCCTGCTAGATCAGACCAGTAGTCCATCTAGTCCAGCATCCTGTCTCACACAGTGGCCAACTGGTTACTCTAGAGCAGGGGTGTCGAACTCATTTGTTATGAGGGCCGGATCTGACATAATTGAGACCTTGTTGGACCAGGCCACGTGTGTCATAAAATGTAATGCCAGGTAGTGGAGATATAAACTTTATAAAGGATACAAACACAAAGGTTTTTTTTTTTACTTAAAATAAAAACGTGCTTAAAACATTAGTACTCTTGCAATTTTTTGTTCCCCACTCCTCCACTTGCACCTGCTGGATGACCTTGGGCAAGCCATAGTTCTGGCACAGCTGTTCTTGAAAAAGAGCAGTTTCTGTCAAGAGCTCTCTCAGCCCTACCTACCTCAGAGGGTGTCTGTTGTGGGGAGGGGAAGGGAAAGGAGTTTGTAAGCCGCTCAGAGACACCCTTGTGTTGAGAAGGGCAGGGTGTAAATCCAATATCTTCTTCTTCTTCTTTTAAGCTGCTTGCGTTTTTAACGGCTTGTGGTTTTTTGGGGTTTTTTTTGGCCCCCCCGGAGGAGATTTTTTATTGCTTTTTTTAATTAGACTACAAGCTACAAAGAAATAAGGGAAGGGAACTACAATTAAGGAGAAAGTAAAGATAACCATTACTAACTAAAACCCCAAGAGAAGATCATTAAAACAGCTTAAGTACAAAATTATTCCTTAAATCGCTGATATCTTTTGAACTTAGTCAGACATGCTAAAATATCTTTTAACATTTAGATTTAAGTGTTAGAGAGAAACACCAGAGCATCCTATTATTAAAAACCCTATTTTCAAAGGTACAATTCAGAGTCCTTCAGCCTTCATTTTTTCTTTTCTTGTATTTTCCTCAGTTTATATGGACTTTTAGGGGCAGTGGCCCCTTTTTCAGAAAGAGAGTCCTCTCCAGAAGACCCCGAGTCCAGTCTCATTTTTTGCAGAACTTCTGACCATGTGATCCTTCCTGTCAGCAAGTTTACCCAACTTGGAGTTGAATCCCAGTTCTTTGAGAGATGTGCCACCTGTTCTATAAACACTGTCATGGAGAATCACACACCAATTTTTACTTCTATGAAGGTCACCATGGGAGCAGTTGCAAAGGTGGTAACAACCGCACAAAGAGGTCTTAGTAGTCACACTGGTGGCTGACAAAAGAAGAAGCTCAGAATAAATGAAACACTCTCTTTTTGATCTTGTCGAAGGCTTTCACGGCCGGAGTTCATTAGATGCTGTAGATTTTCTGGGTTGTGTGGCCGTGGTCTCAGCATTGTAGAACCTACAATGCCAAGACCACAGCTACACAACCCAGAAAATCTACAGCCGCTAAATCTCTTTTTTGACAACTAATGCTTAGTTTTTGCGAGGTGGTAAACCCGTGTCTGCACTTTCGACTACAGACTGAATGCTCCCACATACAAAAAGAAAATCCCTGCTGATAGAACATTAGCATGTTAGGGAAAAGGCTAGGCTGGAATCTTGCCCCCCAAAAGGATTTTCTTAGCTCTCTGCTACATTCCAAAAATGGTAAAGCTGGGAAATAATTTTACAACTTCAATAAGAACTGGGCCTGAATTAGTAGATGCAAGTTTGTAAGTAAGGCTCAGGGGCCAGAGGAAGATTGTCATAGTATCTAGTGATCCAACTCTTTTCAGATTTGAAATGGAGGGAATGATGTGGAGTTTGCAGTAACTCTGAATCATCACATGCCCCAGATTTTACAGTGTTAGATATTTTCAGATTTATTTCATAATACTTCAGATTTGTAGTGTTAGATTTGTTTAAGTCTTAATTCCTGTACCTTGCTCTATTTTAGTTCTTTATTCAAAAAGAAGATCCAATAAGCCGTTGCCATTGGGCACAAATATCATGGGAGTACCACCTGGAACTGTGTTGATTCCATCTTGGATTTTTTGATATCTGTAATTGATTGAGCACTGCTGTTTTTAAGTGTTGGATGTTTTTATTCTGTTTTATATGTTTTAATTATGGCACGGCTAATTACCTTGCCCTTGTTAGCCGCCCTGAGCCCATTGGGGAGGGCGGGATACAAATGTGAAAAATAGATAAATAATAAATAAATAAGAGGCAGCACAGAAATAAATAAATGTGACATATTTTCAACTTTTTCCAGTTGTCTTATATTTAGTTAGGGTTGGTTATAGGCTGGTTTTTTGATTAGTGTGTTTGTTTCTGGGTTGGGAAGATGGTCCCAGTGTAAATGGAAGTTGCCTAACCCGATCCCATTAATTTTTAAAATTAGATCCTTATAAGTATCGGGGTTATCTGGTGTGGTTAGTCCAGTTACCACTAGTTAGCAGAGTGCTTAAATAAAGCTACAAATGCAGCAGCGTCACTTTACCAGGTGACTCAACTTACAAAGTTACACAGAGACACGCTGCAAGTTTAGAAGCGAAATACTCCTCCCTTTATTTGAGAAGTACACTTTGGATAGGAAAGAGCAGAGACGGGATATCGTACTAACTTACTAGCTAAAGGATGGAAGCAGATGGCGAGAGGCCCATTTGCCTTGTGGTGCCAAGAGAGGACTGCATGCCCCTCCCTTGGTACGTACAGGAAGAGAGCTTGTCTTCAACTCAGCTGAGAGCGAACAGAAGGAAGGGTGAAAGGTCCCTGAGAACACAATCTGCATTTCAAAGGGGACAGTGGCAGAAGAGTGAAGACAGGAAGAAAGGTCAGTGTGCCTATCTAGCTATCTAGTCTCTCTTGCCACAAAGTCTGGAGGTCTGAGACAGGGGACATGGCATCTGGAACTTCCAACAATAAGTAGGGTTCCAGGTTTGGAAATACCCGGAGATTTGAGGGCGGAGCCTGGGAGAGCGGGATTTAGGGAGGGGAGGGACTTCAATGGGGAATAATGCCAGAGAGTCCCCCTTCCAAAGCAGCCACTTTCTCCAGGAGAAGCGGAATGACTGTTTCAAACAAATAAGTAATAGAAAAGTGATTTCTGTAGTCGGGACAGCAGTGGTGATTCCAGGGGGATCTACGGTGCCCCACCTGGAGGGTGGCAACCCTACTTATAAGTCGGGGGAGATAAACTTCCACGCTGCTTTGCAGTTGTTTTCCCAAAGCCAGACATGTCTTGCTTACCACAGCAAACCAGGAGAGGAGGGTAAACAGAATGTGTTGGCGGACCAGGGCAAATTTTCATCCTCCTTCCCTCTGTTGGAGAGGGCTTTTAAGAGACGGAGTCATCCTTTGGGGTATAACCATGTGATCCTCGGTAGGCTATCTCAGGACACGGTTTTTTGAAGGAATTACTTTCATTCCCTCTTTTTATCTTGCAGTGGATAGCAGGCCATGACCACTTTCCACATGGCCTTTATAACCTTGTGATTTAGCAGGCTAACAGCCAGTTCTAAGCAGAGTTACACCCTCCTAAGTCCACTGAAGTCAAGGAGCTTAAGATGGTGTATCTCTGCTCAGTTACTACCAGTTACTGCTGGAAATTGTCTTCACCTTTCTTCTGCATAATGCAGAAGTGGTATAAAGAAAGGGCCTTCTGATCCTGCCTGTCACTTAAACGGTAAAGAACTTTATTGCCTTCTGCCAGAAGAGTTTATTAGTTTTATTCATAATATTTATAAACGGCGCAGTCGATCTGAAGACCCTCAAGGCAATACGGAAACTTGGGAGTCGACACATCCCAAGCAATAAAGCGACGCTGAAGGAAAGTGGGTGTCGAAGAGGAGCCAATGGTTCCAGGAAACGATATTCTTCGGCATCAGAGTCCGACTCCATCAGCGAAGCTGTCATTTAGCATGCAGATTTTTACATGCAGGAGCAGATCTCTGGAGGCGTTTGAATTCTGCTGTGCGCAGGTAAAGCGATAACAACATAAGAGGCTCCAGACAGATGACGGTCACCCTTGACCTCTTCTATAAATGAGGGAGCCATTTCAAGGAAAATTGAATTTAAACTTATTACAGAGAAATCACATCACACAAGAGTGGAGGTGGGCAGCATGTGTTCCTTTGTCCGCAGACATTTTAATGAAAAATATATATATATCGGGAGACTGGGTTATGCTTGGGGGGAGGGGGGAGAATCTAATTCTAAGCAGAGGAACATACAGGGAACAGGTAAGAAGACTAATACAGAAGCCAGAAAATGAGAAAATTGGCTGTCGGAAGTCGAGCACAGGAAGGGGAATCCCTCCAAAAGGGAGTTATTGAAAGAGAATCACAGTGGACGAATATTGATACAATAAGAAACAGAAGGAACTTTGCAACACAGAAAATGTTATGAAGCCACATCAAAGTGTTCTGGATGAGTGAAGTCAAGCCAGATTCAGGTATAGGTGTGCGCTTAAGAAGCCCAAGCATCTAGTTTTCCTGTATCAGATTATTTAACTCCTAGGGAGAGGTACACCTCAATAAACAGTTTAGATTCATTAAGGGTATAGCACACACATAATACTATTAGAGAATCTCTGCTTCATTTTACGTTGCATTATTAGCACGGACTAAATCAACCAAACGTTGTACCATTCATCCTTGTTACACAGATAATTAAAGCAGTTACATGAGTCCACAAAAGCGTCTTGCTCCAAAAATAAGCAAGGAACCCCTTCCGAGAAGAAGTTCTTGAACAGTTCAACTTCCCATATTTATAGGATTTTAACATCATCTCTTAACAATAGCTAACTGATAAGGGCATACTGTTTTGGCCCCAAGCTGACAGACTCGTCTTTGAAGAATATTTTCATTTCTTTCCCACCCCTCCCCCTTTTCATTTCTGTGAACTGGGACATTCTTGACATACTCAGACTTTTCTGCACCTAGGCTTCAACAAATAATATCTCTCGATATGCGGTAGGCAGTTTCTAATCTACACAAGGCCTTAGACTTACATTACTACTTTGTTTTCTTGCTCCACTCCCAAGCTATTCTGTTTGGGGTCTCTGGATACCCTCTTTGTCAGACTTAACTGACAGGCCAGGCTAGCTCTGTTTCTGTGTACAGAAACATCCTCTATGATCTTTTTGGTCAAGTCCAGCAACTTACCCCTGTCACATTCATCGTCTCACGTTGCCTTAGCTTAAGGTGGGAGCGGAGTATTCAGGAAACAGCTGTCCGTTTTCTCCCCTCAGAACTCGGCTAGTCACTCGGAAGGGAAGTCCTTCCACTTAATGACGCCTTTTATCAGCATGAAAGCTCCCTATCAGTGTTTCAGCACAGCTGATCAGGTCTTTGCGTTCATGCTAACCTTTTCCTCACCGGATAAGATTTTGGACAACTTTATTCCTTTTAAATTCCGCCCCTCCCACTTAAAGCCATAAGGCTCTCCCTTGTCTTCTCCCAGCGTCTTCTCTTGTTGGTCCTGCTTGATGTTCTCTTCTTTTTCCTCTTCTTGGTGGTTGGCCTCCTCTTCCTCTACTCTCCTTCTCCAGGTGGTCTGATTGTTGGTTCTTGCTCGTCCTGTTCCCCAGGTTGTGGTATCGCCCTTTTTTCTCTGACCCGGGTTGTCCTCTTCGTGCGTAGACAGGGGTTGCTGACAACCCCTGAAAAGTACTCAGAACGTGGAGTGATTCAGCAAGAGTGATTCAGCAAGAGTACTTTATTAGATCAGGAACAAGACAAAGGAACCCCGCTCACAGGCCGGTTTATATGTGTTCAGAAAGCCGCCACCAAGTACACCTAAACACATCGTTCGGGGTGGGCCAAGTCAAATGGAGCGATGCCCTCGTGCGAGGTTCCTGATGGGGCGGCGGTGGCGACCCCGGAGGATGTCACCCGGGGGAACTGCGATCCCCCGCGATCCCCCCCGAAATGACCTCTGCTCAGAGTGCCTTACAAACTCCTTTCCCTTCCCCTCCCCACAACAGACACCATGTGAGGGAGGTGGGGCTGAGAGAGCTCTGACAGAAACTGCTCTTTTTCAAGAACAGCTCTGACAGAACTACGGCTTGCCCAAGGTCGTCCAGCCAGGTGCAAGTGGAGGCGTGGGGAATCAAACCCGGTTCTCCCAGATTAGAGTCCGCGCACTTAACCACTACACCAAACTGGCTCTCTTCTGGCCATATAGCCATATAGCTGAAGCAGACAATTAAAAAGCAGATGATATAACCTCCAATTAAAAACCTGGGTGGGAAAGATGTGTTTTAACCTGGTGCCTTAAAAGAAAGTAAGATAGGCACCAGGTGAGGCTCAAGGGGAAGTATGTTCCAAAGGCGAGGTGCCACCACAGAAAATGCTCTGTCTCTGGTCGCCACTTGCCTCACCTCTGAAGGTAGGGGCACAGACCCCAGGGCTTTAGAGGCAGATCTTAACTTGTGGGATGGATAGTATGGGAGGAGTCAGGTACCCTGGCCCCAAACTGTTTAGGGCCTTACAGGTAAGAACCAGCTCTTTGCATTGTGCCCGGAAACAGATGAGTCTGTGATCACAGTGTATTGTTCATTGTATTAACATTTTATTATGCATTAACATTTTATTTAGGTCCTGGCTGTCAACCAGTACTTTTCTTCCACTAACATAGCACGGCCCTTCCGTGGCGGGGGGGGGGAAGAAATGGAACTCCACTAGTGGATAGGGTTGCCAACCTCCAGGCAGCACCTGGAGATCTCCCGCTATTACAATTGATCTCCAAGTAACCAAAATCTCTATTCCCTTGGAGAAAATGGCCAATTAGGTCGACTCTATAGTGTTACACCCTGCTGAGGCCCCTCCCCTCCTCAAACCCCGCCCTCACTTGGCTCCACCCACCAAATCTCCAGGTGTTTCCCAACCCACAGCTGGCAACCCTACTAGTGGGCAGAACCCAGGCCCTTGAACTTAATTTCCATTTACAGTCTTTATGTTCATCACGAGAAGGCACCGTCTCTTTCTGTTTGTCCGGATCTTTCTATTTCTGCTGTTTCCAGGTTCCCTTCGAAAAGACCTGGAGAAGGGTGGCGAGGAAGCAAACCAAGTAGGAGTTCTGCTGAGGTCCCTGACCAAGGAGTACCCGGAGAGCAACAAGACTGCTGTCAAAGACCTCAGCCTGGCTTTCTATAAAGGGCACATCACGGCTCTCCTGGGTCCGAATGGAGCCGGAAAGACAACGGTCATGTATGTACTTTCTTGGTGTGATGAGTATATTGGCAAGCAAGGCTCACCTTCTTCCTTCAGATTTACTAGCTCAGTGGTGGCGAACCTATGGCACGGGTGCCAGAGGTGGCACTCAGAGCCCTCTCTGTGGGCACGCGTGCCATTGCCCCAGCCAGGCCCAGACCATCATTAAAGTGTCAAATTCTCTGCCAAATAATTTTAAGTCAATGAAAGCATTTGGGATTGCTTTCCTTACTTTGTTTGGATCATCTTAAGTTAATGTATGAGTTGTTTTTTCTAAAGTAAAACCTCAGTATTCAGGTTAAATGGCCGTGTTGGCACTTTGCGATAAATAAGTGGGTTTTGGGTCGCAGTTTGGGCACTCGGTCTCTAAAAGGTTCGCCATCACTGGCCTAGCTGATCAGACTCTCGCCTGGCCTTCCCCCAAAAGTGCCAGGGGGAGCAAGGACAGGGTTTTATCCTCCGAAAGGCCATGTAGGCATTTCCCTCCCTTCCTCTGAAGTGGCTATGTTTGTCCAAGTGAGGTTACCACATAACCAGATCTGATTGGCTGTGTCACAACCTAACTTACTGGGAAGAAGAGAGGTAGTTTCTCATACCAAAACTTGCGCTGATGCTGTGACTCGCTGGGACTGTAAAGAGGTTCACACTGGTGCTACTGCCTGAATGCTGCACAGGGGGTGGGTGGGTGGGTGGGATTCTCTTTGCAAGATTTCCCAAAAGGGGGAACTTTCTTAAGGAGCTGAAAATGTTTTCTCTTGCAAATGCTTAGCATGTTTACGTTTAAGATGCGTGACAATGTTCATCCTGGAACTCTTTGCTTCTTAACATGATTTTTATTCGATATGTTGGTTCCTTATTAAACTAAAATGAAAGAATAATAATAATAAAAAGGCCCTGTAGGTTAGGATCAGAGGCTGGTGATTCACCCCAGGTGATGGAACGCCCTTCAGGGTTAATCGGGGTTTTGAATCTGCTCTCCCCGATTGCAGGCACTATACGGGTTCCTCCTTTTCTTGGCGAGCGAGGCCATGGGGGTAGGCAGGAAAGAGTTCTCTTCTCCAGAAGAAGGGAGGGCCAGAATGCAGAAAAGTTGACAGCCCTCCTTCATTCCTCCAGTGGGCTCAACAGAGCAGCAAGGATGGGGGAGGGAGGTAGTTGTGGATTTCCTGCTTTGTACAGGGGGGTTGGACAAGATGACCCTGGAGGTCTCTTCCAACTCTATGGTTCTACGCTTCTAGGGGTTGTAGCGCAAGACGTCTGCTTTGCAAGCACAAGGTCCCAGGTTCAATTCTCAGCATCTCTTTTTGAAACGATCTGGTCAAAGGTGATGGGGAAGGCCCTGGAGACCTGCTGCCCGTCAGAGTAGACCACGCTGGCCTTGGTAGACCGATGCCCTGACTTGGTATAAGGCAGCTCACGCGCGATCCTATTTTACCCTCACAACAACCCCGGCAAATGAGGATGAGGATTTGCCCAAAGTCATGCAGTGAGCGTCATAGCCAGGGCTTTTTTTGTAGAAAACCCCCAGCAGGAACTCCTTAGCATAATAGGCCACACCCAACAGCAGAACCCTATTAGCATATTAAGCCACACCCCTGACAGCACAGCTCATTAACATATTAGGCCACACCCCATGCCTTCCCTTGACTTGCCCGGGCAAGCTGGCCCTTGGACAGGCTGGGGAATGCATGGGGAGGCATTTAAATGCCTCCCTGATGCTTCCAGGCCCCTCTGGCCCACCTGCCTTGGAGTCGCCGGGGGGGTGTCGCTCTCCAGGCCTTCCCTCTGTAACACACGCAGAGGTTTTGGCTGTAGTGGGCGTGGCCAACTCTGAAGGCAGCCGGAACTCCGTTCCTGTGCGTTCCTGCCCAAAAATAGCCCTGATAGCCAAGCTGAGTGTCCCCAAGGCATTTGGTCCTCCCAATGCAAGTCCAGCATTGCACTGTTCAGATCCCTCCTACTCTTGGTGCGCAAGACCCTCCAGGTGGAAGAATTTCCTCTCAGGTTTTTGGCTCTGCCATCCACAGAAACAGGGTCCCTTTGCTGTTCGGACTGGTGGTTTTTCTTCTCTTGGGTTTCCTCCATTCCCTGCAAAGGAAGTTTCTTTTCTTTTTCTTGGAAGTAGAGAAGATGGAATGTTTCCTGTGTTACTTACTTTTTAATATACATGCACATTTTTTTTTTGCCAACACCTTCGGTTCTCCACTTTTCTTTTCTTTTTTCCTTTGTAGTTTTGCTCACACCGTGTATGTGTGTTGTGTGCTTTTTACAGCCAGTTTGTGCACAATAGACACCTCGTAGGCACGTAGCAGATACAGTTGGTTTATTTGGATGCACAAATGTATATGTTTTATGGGGGAAATGTGGTGCAAGGAAATAGAAGATAATCGCTGGTTTGCTTTGCACAAGGCGGAAGTGAAATGAGAACAGGTATTTTCAGGTCAAAAGAGCAGAGATGAGAAACTTGTTCGGGAGGCTTTCATGCACAACTGCGGTGAGCAGGTCTCTTAGTTTCTTAGACTTACAGCCTTTGTACTTGGGGGATATCTAATGAAGGGGGAAAGCGAGGAGCTACAACCAAGATGAAAATCCCTTCTAGACACATTTTTTTTTAAAAAAGTGGTTTCATTAAAAAGTTGATATCCTTTCTTATTTTTTGTATTAATGAAATATTAAAAAAAATATTTTCTCTCCCCCTCCACTACATCTCCCAAGGTACATAAATTACTAATAAGACTGAGCTGGGTACTAGATTTATTCTGCTTGATTAACATTTCTGCTGGTTAATGGGAACGAAGCCACTGATCTAACCCTTTAAATACCCAGAGCGAAGGAGCTTTAGAAAGAGTAGACATTGACTGCCCAATGAAATATTTTTCTTGAGAAACATCTCAAGAAATGTGTGCTGGAAATGTCGGACTTCTGACCCCTTTTCTTATCCAGTTCCACATTGAAGGGTACACAAGATAGATTCTTTTGCCCTATATGATTGGGGGCCTGCCTACCTGAGGGACCACCTTTCCCCATATGTCCCCTAGAGAGCACTGAGGCCAGGGTCGCAAAATCACCTGACTCTCCCTGGCCCGAAAGATGCCAGACTGGCCTCGACCAGGGCCAGGGCCTTTTCAGTGGTGGCTCCATACTGGTGGAATGAGCTCCCGGAAGACATCAGGTCCCTGTGGAGCCTTCTACATTTCTGCAGGGCCTGTAAAACGGAGCTCTTCCATCAGGCTTTCGATTAGGAGCCGCCACTGACACATCGGTAACATCTGAACTGTTAACAACTGAACAGCCAAGGCCCTCATACTAAGAATAATAAGAGCAGCTAGCGGTACCTGCATAGCTACACCGTACCACCTAAAACAGCTCTGAGATGCCTCTGCCATCTATACCTACAGCACTTTATATATCAATTTGATTATTGTTCGAATTTTAGATTGTTGCAATGTTGATGCATCTATGTTTTGATTGTATTTAATCTATTGTATTTTAGCCTGTTGTGAGCCGCCCTGAGCCTGCCCATTCAGGGAGGGTGGAATAGAAATTGAAAATAATAAATAAATAATAAATAATAAAAATGTGCGTTTGGCCGTCAGCTCAAACTCCCAGGCGCTACCCAACTTCATCTGACCATGGCGTGTGCGCCTCTCCAACAGAGCTCTTTCCAAATCTGCCTCCTCGTGCGCATTCTACTGCTGTTGATTTCTCTTCTTCCTTTGTATTTCAGATCAATGTTAACGGGCCTCTTCCCACCTAGCTCTGGCAACATCATTGTCAACGGGAAGGACATGGAGACAGACCTTGCTGCCATTTGGACCGAGATGGGAGTATGTCCTCAGTATGACGTGCTGTTTGACTCTCTCACGGTTCGAGAACACTTGTGGCTTTATGGGACCCTGAAGGTCCCTCTCTGGACAAAAGTGCAGCTACATCAACACGTCACTAGGTTGGTAATTATTGCGAGCTGCTTTTCGAACATGTATTCCTTCAAAGCGACCCCTGGGAGTGGCGCAACTGCATGAGATGGTGGGACACCTGAAAATTTTCTGCTACTCTGCAGCTCAAAAATGAGAGCCCCCTGCCAAATGGTAGTTCCATAGGAGGTGTCAGGGTTCCCAGTCAAGACACTCAACAACGTTCCTTCAGAAGTTTCAGTTTATTGAGAGTTAGTACTTAGGACATCAAGAGCTGCGGTGGCTCAAGTGGTTAAGACGCTGAACTGCAGGCTGTGGAAGGTCGGTAGTTCAGGTGTTCGAGACCCGAGTGTGCCGCATGACGGAGTGAGCTCCCGTCTCTAGTTCCAGCTCCTGCCAACCTAGCAGTTCGAAAGCAAGAAATTGCAAGTCGATAAATAGGTACCACTTCGGTGGGAAGGGAACAGCGTTCTGTGCGCCTTGGTGTTTAGTCATGCCGGCCACATGACCACGGAAACGTCTTGGGACAGCGCTGGCTCTTCGGCTTGGAAACGGAGATGAGCACCGCAACCCTAGAGTCGGACTCGACTGGCTTTCGAGCAAGGGAAACCTTTACCTTTACCTTACTTAGGACATCATGAATTCTTTTGTCAGGAATGGCGGTCAAACGAGTTGAACTTACAGATATACCCCCTTCATTCATACACGACCCCCTGATGCAGTAAAGCCAATAGGCAAGCACCTGAAGACGCGGGCAAAAGCAACGGTTATTATTCCCAGCGGGAAGCTAGGAGCTGGCAGAGGAAAGCCTTCAAGGACACTAGACAGATAACAGCGCGCAGGCGAAAGGAAGGGGGGATGGGAGGAGGGAGACATGGAGAGCAACCCACACATTCCACACCATGGCAGCATTCGCTGACAGGAGGAGATGCTGGCGTCCACACCTGCTGATGCCACCGGTGTTCCCTCTAAGATGAGTTAGTGTGAGCCAGCTCACTGTTTTTTTAGCCTCCAGCTCACACATTTTTTTCCCTTAACTTGGGAAGGATGTCAAACTAATTTAGGCCATTGCCCAATCGCTCGCTCGCAACTTTAATGCCGGTAGCTCACAAAGTGGAATTTTTGCTCACAAGACTCCACAGCTTAGAGGGAGCATTGGCTGCAGCTACTACCAATAAGAGATAACTTTATGATTCAAGGCAGGGTTTGGATGCAGACTGTGGGGAAAAGCATAGAAATACCAGAGAAATACTACAGCAGTTTCCAGTTTGATTTGGTAAATCCGTACAGCAATAGATAATAGTGATGTGACTCAAAATGGTGTACATAGCTGGCTGCATTGGTGTTGCACACTGCAGACTTGATAGTACAAGGGCACTGTTAACACTGAAGCTACTCTTGATTTCCTTTAAGTAATAGTTCCTCCCCCCCCGAGTTTAAGTATTATTAAATATGCACCCCCCCACAATATTACGTTAATTAAGTTCTTGTCCCATAATAACAAGTCTGTTAAAATACATTACGTTAATTAAGTTCTTGTCCCATAACAAGTCTGTTAAAATTCACAAGAAATATCAAAATATCAGAATACAGTTCCAGATCTAACAAAACTTTAATATTTAATTTAATACTTAGGTCAATTGGAAAAGATACTTCTAGCGTTTGCTACTATTTAATGAAAATAGGACAGCCTCATACGAATAAAGCATACATTATCTTAAATTAGAAACATAACACATAAATAATCAATATTCAACAGAAATACCAAATATATATAAAATTGCAGCTGCTCATAGCAATGTTACAAAAGATAAGTTTAATTCTCATTACCAAAAATTGCAGCTGCTCATAGCAATGTTACATAATTATACCAGTCAAAAGATCAGCTTAATTCTCATTACCGAATAATTTTCAAGAATAAAAAAAACTAGGCTCTTTCAACCTGCCATGAACACTTTCCAGCAGCTTAAATAGTTTTACAATCTCTACAGACTTTTATCAGCCAGTAGTTAACATTCAAATGTTTTTTTGTCTTTTCGGTTCTTGACAATGATCAGCAGCAGTTATTAGTTCCAAAATCATAGGCCGATGCTTGTGACAAAGAATTATGCATGAGGGGAGGGGGGGAGATGACAAAGAGACAATTTTTCTCCTTCTCTTAAAATGCTAGAACTCAAGGTCATCTAATGAATTTGATGGGCAGTAGGTTCAGGATGGACAAAAGGAAATACTACTTTATACAGGGAGTGATTAAAATGTGGAATCCACTGCCAGAAGATGTAGTGATGGCCATGGTAATAAATAGCTCAATAATGTGGAATCCACTGCCAGAAGATGTAGTGATGGCCATGGTAATAAATAGCTCGAAACCGCCACATTCAGAGGCACTAAACCTTTGCATCCCAGAGCCAGGAGGCAACATCAGGGGAAGGCCTTGGCCTCTCTGCCCTGTTGTTGGCCCTCCAGAGGAACTGCTTGGCCACTGTGTGAGACAGGATGCTGGACTAGAGGGACTATCTGATCCAGCCAAGGCTCTTATGTTCTTATTTTCCAACAATATCTGTTGTTAATCCCGATAATACTATTTTAGGTTCATTTGGAATGTAGCAGTCCATTGTGTCTCCTTTAACGTTTTCTTCCAGAATGTATTAGCTACAGAGCATGCCCACCGCATATGTTTGCAGACTGCATTTATTAGACTGTATTTCCAAACGAAATATATCGACTCCAGTGTATGTACGCTATTCATCCTTGCACTGCAGTCTCTTGGTGACAGCAGTGTAGGTGTGCAAAATATTACAGGACTAAGTATTGGGAGCCAGTTTGGTGTAGTGGTTAAGAGCGGCGGACTCTAATCTGGAGAACCGGGTTTGATTCCCTACTCCTCCACATAGGGTTGCCATCCCCCCAATCGGGGCTGGGTTCCCCTGATTTTGGGGGCCCCAATCCATAGCCAGCCAGCTGGCCAGTGAAGGAAACCCCACCCCCAAAGAACCTAGGCTTCCCAAGTCCCCCCCGGGGGGCGGGGAAACCCCCACCCCAGAGGCCCGTTCCCCACCGCTGGTGGATCGGGCCCCGGGGGAACTCCTCCCCGACGTGCGCATCACCTGGAAGTGACATGACCATGCCGGGCACACTGTGGGCGTGGCCACGGCCATCCGAGGGAAAACTCTATGATTTTCCCTCGTATGGCCGTGGCCCCGCCCCCAGTGTGCCTGGCGTCGTCACGTCACTTCCGGGTGATGTGTCGTCACGTCACTTCCGGGTGACGTGCATGCGGCGCGCGCACATGCGCACACCAGACACCAACCGGGAGCCCCCCGCTCCCGGTGAAGATCAACTTGGCAACCCTAAAAGAACCCCATCCCACCTAATGTGCCTGGTGTGATGATGTCACCCAGAGGTGACACTCTAGCATTTGGCAAAAACTCTATGTTGACTATAGAGTTTTTTGCCCAAATGCTAGAGCGTTCTGCCCAATGTGCCCTGAGCAATGATGTCACCACCTCTAGGAGAAGACTGGATCCCCCCACCAGCAGCCAGGTAAGACCTGGCAACTCTACCTCCACACACAGCCAGCTGGGCGACCTTGGGTCAGTCACAGTTCTCTCAGAGCTGCTCTCTCTCAAGAGCAGTGCTCAAAGAGCTCTCTCAGCCCCACCAACCTCGCAGGGTGTCTGTTGTGGGGAGGGGAAGGGAATTAGATTGTAAGCCGCTCTGAGACTCTGAGTGCAGGGCGGGGTATAAATCCAGCTCTTCTTCTTCTCTTCTTCCACTGCAGGCTAACACATTCTGCATCCATGGGATGCAGATAGGAGAGGCCCTCACACTCAAGGGATAGTTCTGATGAAACCTCCGTTGTAAGCAAACTGCCCCCTTCTGGCTCCTGTAGAAGTCTGTGGTTCAAATGGATAGGACTGGCAATGCAATCCAAAGCAGAATTACGCCCATCTTAAGCTCACCAACGCCAATGTACTTAGAAATGGTTTGACTCTGCTTGGAATGGCCCCATCAGTCACTTGAAGTGCCTGCTCATCATTTCAGTTTTGGAAACATGAGTCTTGAGTGAGATCATTCATGCAGCTGCTACACAAAATTGCAAACTGGGCAAAAGGTTTTCAGATCTCTTCTTGATTGTTCCTCAAGAGCCCTGAAGGATGTGGGATTGCTCCGGCATCAGTCCAAGTATGTCAGAGCCCTGTCTGGAGGAATGAAGAGGAGGCTTTCCATTGCCATCTCCTTTATTGGCGACTCGAAGACCGTGGTCCTGGATGAGCCCACCAGCAGCCTCGACCCATGTTCACGTCGCAGCATCTGGGATATTCTGCTCAAGTACAAAGAAGGTATGAAAAGCAATGGGATAATTCTGGTAGCTGGTTAAGTGCGCGGACCCTAATCTGGGAGAACCGGGTTTGATTCCCCACTCCTCCACTTGCAGCTGCTGGATGACCTTGGGCAAGCCATAGTTCTGTCAGAGCTGTTCTCTCAAGGGCAGTTATGGAAAGAGCTCTCTCAGCCCCACCTACCTCACAGGGTGTCTGTTGTGGGGAGGGGAAGGGAAAGGAGATGGTAAGCCACTCTGAGTGAAGGGCTGGATATTAGGAAAAGCTGGAGAGCCAGTTTGGTGTAGTGGTTAATTGCGCGGACTCTAATCTGGGAGAACTGGGTTTGATTCCCCACTCCTCCACTTGCAGCTGCTGGATGACCTTGGGCAAGCCATAGTTCTGTCAGAGCTGTTCTCTCAAGGGCAGTTATGGAAAGAGCTCTCTCAGCCCCACCTACCTCACAGGGTGTCTGTTGTGGGGAGGGGAAGGGAAAGGAGTTTGTAAGCCGCTCTGAGACTTCCTTGGATAGTCTCCTCTTCCTCCTCCTCCTCCTCTTCTTCTTCTCGTTTATCTGACAGACGTGAAGATTTTTCAGGACCCATGAATTCTTCTTGACTATGTTGTTTCGGTCCGACTGTCGTCAACTAGGAACCTGGTGGAACGCTCTGCCGAATAACATAAGGCCCTGCAGGATCTGATGCAATTCCACAGGGCCCCTAAGGCAGAGATGTTCTGCCAGGCTTTTAGTCGAGGGCAGCGACGGGAGGTTAAGACTGGCACCCTTTCTCTCTTTTTCCCCCTCTATGGGCCCCCACATGCCCTGTCCTGCCCTGCCATGTGGCATAGCGGCGTGGCCGGCAATGGAGGACCATCCATCGCCATCCTTATTGGTTCTAATCGCATGTTTGTGATTGGTGGGTTTAATTGTATATCAACTGTGTTTTTCACTGTTTATAGTGTTGTAAATTGCCAAGAGCCCGCCCTGCAGGGTGGGCGATTCATACATTTAATTTTTAAAAATAAATAAAATAGATTTATTTATACTCAAGACTTACACACTCCATGTGAAATACCACGGGGAATATCTTGAGGCACAGGGTATGTATGTCTCCATTTCCAGAGACCACCTGTCCTAATGAGAGGGGTCCCCTACATGGAGCTCACTGTCATACACGGCCCTGCAGGAGTGGGTCCTGAGATTATGGGCTTTTCTGCATCCTCATTTTCCGCACTCATAAATTCCCATTTCTTCAGGGCGGGTTTTTTTTTTTTAATCTGTTCCACATGTGTTTGGCTCCCTCAAGTAGATGATTCGATATTAAAGGTAAAGGTTCCCTTGCTCGAAAGCCAGTCAAGTCCGACTCTAGGGTTGCGGTGCTCATCTCCGTTTCCAAGCCGAAGAGCCAGCGCTGTCCGAAGACGTTTCCGTGGTAGTGTGGCCGGCAAGACTAAACACCAAGGCGCACGGAACGCTGTTACCTTCCCAGGCTAAAAAACTGTAAGCTAGCTCACACTGATTCAGCTTAGAGGGAACACTGGTCATGACCCTTTGCCAGATGTGGCTGGGGGGAGGGGGAATGTTCTGCTCTTTGTTATCCCTTCTGGTATCAGATTTAGACACAGCACACGTGCCGCCTGTATACGTAACTGGATCGGACGTGTGACACAGCACATGTGACCACTCCTGCCCATTGTCATTTGATGAGCAACAAAGGAGAATGAGTCTCTTGGGTCTCCTATAGTTGTACAGAGGAGGAAATTGCAGTTGGTACAGCTCATTCTGCAGGCCTTGTAAAGCTGCCTTGGCTGAAATTCCCTTTTCTACACAACTGCCTACAGAAGCTGAGCCCTGATCGCTGCTTAAAGGTAAAGGTAAAGATTCCCTTGCTCGAAAGCCAGTCGAATCCGACTCTAGGGTTGCGGTGCTCATCTCCGTTTCAAAGCCAAAGAGCCAGCACTGTCCAAAGACGTTTCCGTAGTCATGTGGCCGGCATGACTAAACACCAAGGCGCACGGAACGCTGTTACCTTCCCACCGAAGCCGTACCTATTTATCTACTTGCAATTTCTTTCTTTCGAACTGCTAGGTTGGCAGGAGCTGGAACTAGAGACGGGAGCTCACTCCGTCATGCGGCACACTCGGGTCTCGAACTGCTGAACTACCGACCTTCCACAGCCTGCAGTTCAGCGTCTTAACCACTTGAGCCACCACAGCTATGGTATGGTGACCCTATTTGGTTTTCAAGGCAAGAGCCCCACCCCCCCCCCCCCATGTTCATACAGCCATAAAATCCTTGGCCACGGATCCTTTCTTGGATCGCCCGCACTCTTGGCTCTTCTCCTGTACCTTTTGCAGCATTCTAATGTGCAGAGATGATTCAGGCGAACCTTTCTCTGCCGCGGAGGAAACGGTGGGGAAAGGCTTCAGTTGCCAGCTTTTGAACTGGCCCCGCTTCCTGTGCTTTTATCAGCAGCCTGATGTGCAGAAACCAAGCGGCAAGGACGTTCCCCTCTCTGTGGCGAAAAGCTTCATGTCCTGACGAGACTTGTGCATGAGATTCCGTTTCATTTCTTCCAATTTTGTTGTTGTTGTTGTTAATACCAAAACGGACTGTTTCATTATTGGATTGTTTCCTATGGTATTGTTTCATTATTGTTCCTTTCAGGGCTTTTTTTGTAGAAAAAGCCCAGCAGGAACTCATTCGCATAATAGGCAACAGCTAACAGCAGGAACTCATTAGCATATTAGGCCACACCCCTGACAGCACAGCTCATTGGCATATTAGGCCGCACCCACATGTTACCAGAAGTGTGGTCATCCAGCCACACCCACCTTTTGCTTGTTATTCTGTTTACCTTGTTTGTTGTCCAAACCCAGGGCTTTTTTTGTAGCAGGAACTCCTTTGCATGTTAGGCCACACACCCCTAATGTAGCCAATCCTAATGAGTTTCTGTTGTTGGGTGTGTGCCTATTATGCTAATGAGTTCCTGCTGGGCTTTTTCTACAAAATAAGCCCTGGTGAAGACAAAAAAAGGTGTGAGCTGGAGGCTAAAAAACTGTGAGCTGGCTCACACTAACCCAGCTTAGAGGACACACCGGTTGTAACCCCAAGAGATCTCCAGACACCACATGGAAGTTGGCAACCCTATTCGGGGGGGATTGTAGCGTTCTCCAAGGCCACGCGCGTGGCCAAACAGGTAGAATAAAGGGGTCCCCTTCTTGTGCCGATGAAAGGTGCCATTTTTGACATTAAAGTCTATGGGAGATCTGATGGCAAAGATTTGAGACATAGCACAGCAGTATTGCAGCCACGTGGCTTTAAGGACAGTAGCGCAAGGAAGCGGCCAACCGACTAGGCAAGGACATTTGGTGGCACAAAGAGGGTGTGTGGCACCTGGGCAGGCAGGCAGCAGCAGGAGGAGGAAGACATTGAAGCACATCTGCTGCTTGGACAGGGATAAAATCTGGAGAGCAGGAGGCAGCCGTGGGTGTGCAGACTGCCAGGGAGAATCGACACAGCCGGGCAGGTATTGGGAGGAGAGAGAAAGGCAAAGTCCCACCCCAGGATGCTTCAGTATTAGAATACCTCGCCCATGGGTGTAATGCTGGCGGCTACTGCGTGCAGTCAGTTAATAAAGCCCAGAGCCCCTCTCTCCTAGGGTTGCCAGCTCTGGGTTGGAAAATACCTGGAGACTTTGGGGGGTGGGCCCAGGAGAGGGCGGGGTTTGGGGAAGGGGGGGACCTCAGTAGGGTACCATGCCATAGAGTCCTCCCTCCAAAGCAGCCAGTTTCTCCAGGGGAGCTGATCTCTGTCAGCTGGGCATTAATTGTAAAAGTGGGGGGTCTCCAGGCCCCACCTGGAGGCTGGCAACCTTACTCTCTCCGTGCCTTCTAAGGGACACTGTGCCTTGGTTAGGAAAATGCTGGCTGCCTGTAAAAGTGAAAACAGCAAAGGCGGAGACGGTGGTCACGAAAGAGACCAGAACAAAACAAAAAGGAATCATGGGTGGGGTTTTTTTTCTCCATCACAGGGAAATTTGTTTCGTTTTCATATTAATTATGATAGCTACAAACAGAGGTGCAGGAGCTCAGTAGTATAACTCATTAGCAGGGCTATTTTTGGGCAGGAACGCAGTTCCAGCTGGCTCCTGAGTTGGCCACGCCCAGCAGGAACTCATTAGCATAATAGGCCACACCCAACAGCAGGAACTCATGAGGATGTAGGGGTGTGTGGCCTAACGTGCAAAGGAGTTCCTGCTACAAAAAAAGCTCTGGGTTTTGACAACAAACAAGGTAAACAGAATAAGAAGCAAAAGGTGGGTGTGGCTGGATGACCACACTTCTGGTAACATGTGGGTGTGGCCTAATATGCTAATGAGTGGTGCTGTCAGGGGTGTGGCCCAATATGCTAATGCGTTTCTGCTATTGGGTGCGGCCTATTATGCTAATGAGTTCCTGCTGGGCTTTATCTACAAAAGCCCTGCTCATTAGCATAACTCATTTGCATATGCCACACCCTCTGACATCACCGGAAGTGTGTCAGAAGGCAACACCCACCGCTCAGGCTCCACGGGACTGTTTTGGATTGCTAGCTGTTGGGGAGGGTGGGGGGGAATTTGCAGTGTACTGCGGTCTGTGACTCAAGGTGGTGCCAGAAAACCAAGTTGCCCCTCCTGGCAGATTTTGCAGGCCAAGGAACAATGCCGCTACAAAACATGGTGCCACTGGCAACCTGGATCCTTTTCAAAGACAAGGAAGGTGTATAAAAGGAATGTTAATGGCATGCAGCTCAAACGAAGGGGTTCATCCCATGCTTTCTCTGCTTCTTCTGAAACCCTCTCCGCTCAGCCGTCTTCAGAATGTATTATTCATCGGGTTTCTAATTTCTTGACATTGTTTGCTTTCCCTTGTGTCGATTGCACCTTTTTGCATATAATCACATTTTCATTATTCAGATATCTCTCTGACTCAGAGCAATTCATTAAACTTTCAGATACCGAAAGCTGTACCTGAGCCTAGATTGTACACTCTGGAAACAACAGCTTCTTAACCCCTTACCAAAAAGAATCGCCCTCTGAAGCAAGGTTAAGACACTGTTTCTAGGCCAAAGCCTTTCCCTTTGTAGTGTCTGTCAAGAGACTGGTTTTCCAACACAGTTTCTTGTTCAAGTTTTCAACTTTGGTTCAGGCTCTTGGCCTAGTAAAACGGTCTGGTAAAGAGGCCTTGCAAGAGAAAGATTTTTTTCCTCTGAAACAAAGCGAGCTGTTGTTAAGTCGCTCACTTAAGAAAGTAGTCGGAGAGTGATTCAGCAAAGATGAAGCTTTATTCAACAACTCAAACACAACTCCAACACGGATCAACATGAATAGCCAGAACAGCCTTTACATTGCAGCTGTTCTGCTTTTAAACTCTCCCGGCTAATGTAGCCACGCCTACTGTACAAATACCAACCAATTAGGTTGTCTACATAAAGACCAATCACGGACGTTTCTGCTCAGGGAGCTTGCTGGTACTTGATTGGCTGGTTCTTCCTGGGCTACCAATATGATTGGATTTGGATCCTAACCCAGGACGAAGCTTCACATGGTGTTTCAATAGGGTGATTCACATACAGTTTGCCTTGCATTGAATAAGCTTCAGAGACATAGATGTGAGAGATGGGGGGAACCTAGCTGCTGGTCATTCCACTAGGCTTGGTAGCTCCAAGGACAGTAGATAAGGGAGGGCGCATCTCATCCCGTTAGCACCTGAGATTATGGGTGGGAGAGAGGTGTGTTGCTCGTCTGAACCTGGCACACCTGCTAGGGTTGCAGGTCTTACCTGGCTGCCGGTGGGGGAGCTTTAGTCCTGCCCCGGGAGTCTTCCGGTGTGCAAACGTTTGCACTTTGGTCGAGTAGATTCAGTAATTTACATTGCTTTTGAGCTGCAAAAAGCTGGTGAAGCCCAAATGCAGGTAAAGATTGCTAGCATCCCCTTGCCTTTGATCAGAAGAGGGCCATGTGTGGTATTGAAGCAGAAGTATTGAAATGTTGGCTGCAGATATATATTTTTTTCAGCGCACTGATTTCCTCTGGTGTAGGTCGCACCCTGATCTTTACCACTCATCATCTTGACGAAGCAGAAGCCCTGTGCGACCGCATTGCCATTCTGCAGCACGGGCAACTGAGTTGCTGTGGTTCTCCTTCGTATCTCAAAGAAGTGTATGGCCAGGGACACAGCCTAACCTTCACAAAAAAGGTGAGACGAGCCAAGGGCGTACCAGTCAGGCCCATAGCTACTTCTCCTGTAAATCAGTCATTTAAAAACCTTTTTTAAAAGGTGTGTGCTCCTTTAAGCAGGGTGGGGTGCTGTAGTTGACTAATTCCTGCACTGAGCAAGGGGGTTGGAGTAGGTGACCTCTAGGATCCCTTCTAACTCTGTGTCAAGAAACTGCTCTCCTTTAAGAGAGTTTTTCTGCCTAAGTGTTAGCTTTCCTGACTATAGAAGTCATCACCCCCACCTGCCGGCTTGTTATCAAAATTGTTGCTGGCAGAAATGATTGACTTGCAGCAGCTGAGAACTGTCATCTAAAGTGGTTGACAGCTTGCCGTTTAGAGATCTGCCCTGGTAACAGCTTTTTATTGGATAAATGACTTTTCTTTCTGCATTGAGAACTTTAGCCCCACCAGAAAAAAATTTGCCCTTGTAGGCCACAAAATCCTGGCTACAGGCCTGATACCACTGTAGAATGGCTGTGATCGTAAGAACCGGTCCTGCTGTGGATGAACTCAGCCCCTCCCTGCTGTTTTCAAGAGCCGGTAACATCTGCCTGTATCCTCACTGCAGACTCAAGGACACGGTATCATTAAGCTTGACCCTCAGTATCACACGTAATCCACCACACTTGCTGCTCTAGGCACTAACGCTAGAGGCAGATACCTACCAGGCAGCTGTACAGTCATGCATTTTCACTTGTTTTGCTGTAGGCTGAATTTCTTCCATGGCCCCTGAAGGAGTCTCTGGAAGGTGCATTCTCCAACAGGTTGTTCAGGCGTGATATCTGCACATAATGGGATGTGCAGATATCATGCTAGGATGTATGCAGCTTCTGGATGAGCCATAGGTAAAGGTAAAGGTTTCCCTTGCTCGAAAGCCAGTCGAATCCGACTCTAGGGTTGCGGTGCTCATCTCAGTTTCAAAGCCGAAGAGCCAGCGCTGTCCGAGCCATACAAGCATACTAAGAACCTAAGAGGAGCCCTGCTGGATCAGACCAGTGAGGGTCCATCTAGTCCAGCATCCTGTCTCACACAGGGGCCAATCAGTTCCTCTGGAGGGCCAACAACCGGGCTCAAAGGCTGAGGCCTTCCCCTGATGTTGCCTCCTGGCTCTGGGATTTGGAGGTTTAGTGCCTCTGAATGTGGAGGTTCCCTTCAGTCACCACGGCTAGTAGCCATTGAAAGACTTATCCCCCATGAATCTATCTAATCCCCCTTTAAAGCTGTTTATACTCTCCTCCACTGAAGGAGGAAAGAACATTGCCCTTAGGCCCTATCCACAGGAGAGGATTAGGGCCGGGAGAGGGACGGAACGGGGGCGGAGCAAACGGGCGCGATCCCACCGCAACATCTGGGAAGCGTACCGTGTCCGTCCCCGATCTGGCCCTTCCAGCGATGATCTGCACCAAAAAAGAACCACCTACCGAGGTGGTTCTTTTCGAACGGACGCAGCAACGCTGGCCATGGGATCGCCGGCGCGTTCTTTCGCCGGCGCATCCCCGGCTCCTTGCCGAACTGCGCATGCTCCGACATGCACAGTTCAGCAGACTCCCGTGCCTTTCTCCCCGTCTCCCCGGCACCTGATCATGCCGGGGAGCAAATGCACAGCGGCTCAGGGAATCTGTATGATCCCGCCGCCGCGTGCCTATTTAGGTGTGGCTTTTTAAAAGCCGCACTTTGGCCGTCCCTTCTTCCCTCGTGTGGCGGGGGCCTTACTGTATCAAGTCCATTCTCTTCAATGGATAAAGAGTATCCTGCTCCTTTGCTGTCATGGATTAGATCAAGCAGCCCCCCTGTCCCCCACAGGACATTCGGTCTGCATCTTTCTCTGTATTTTCTATCTGTCCAACTATACTCTCTGCCCCAGTTTTTCTTAAACATGTTTGGGCTTCAGGGTTGCCAGTCCCCAGTTGGGGGCCGGGGATCCCCTGGTTTTGCGGGCTCCTGCCTGCCGTCAGCCAAACGGCTGGTGAGAGGAAATCCACCCCCCCAACAACAACAATGTGGAGTGACATGCCTACATCACCCAGAAGTGACGTAGGCATGTCAGTGATGTTGGGGGTGATGCTCTGGTTTTTGGGCAAAACTCTGTGGTTTGAAGGCGATCTTGCCGTGAAGTCTTGCCCAAAAACCAGCACATCATCCCCAATGCGCCTATGTCACTTTTGGGTGATGTAGATATGGTGTGCAGTGTCACTTCTGGTGACATTGGCACTTCGGGGGTGATGCTTCCAGTTCCTGGAGCATCCCCCCAGCAGGATCTCGAAGGGACCTGGCAACCAGATTGGGCTTTTCATTCTGCAGAGTTCTGGACACACAAGGACCAGGCAAAGCAGCACAGCTTTGCAGTTGTCATAGTAACCTAATGTTTTGTCTGGACTCTATGTATGGATGATGAGTGGTGTCTCATAGATGCCAAACGGGTGTCTGAGTAAGATTGCCAGGGGTCCTTATGCTGTCCTGCCTGGTTCCTTGCCTGTTATCATGAGGGGCAGGGGGAGGGAACATGCAAAACTAAGTGGAGAGTTGCTTAATTTGTACAATATTTTGCAAATCGCAGCATGGAGCCTTTTGGTTTATGGAATTCCGTCGAACTTCAGTTCACCATACTAGTCAGAACCACCCCTCCATTTTTCAAACTTACCAAACTTTTTACCATGCAACTTGCAGGTTAGTTTACTCAGCAGTACTGAGTTTACTCATGACGGAGTGAGCTCCCATCTCTAGCTCCAGCTCCTGCCAACCTAGCAGTTCGAAAGCAAGAAATTGCAAGTGGATAAATAGGGACCACTTCGGTGGGAAGGTAACAGCGTTCCGTGCGCCTTGGTGTTTAGTCATGCTGGCCACATGATCACGGAAACGTCTTTGGACAGCGCTGGCTCTTCGGCTTTGAAACGGAGATGAGCACCGCAACCCTATAGTCAGATTCAACTGGCTTTCGAGCAAGGGAACCTTTACCTTTACCTTACCCCCCCCACCGAAAACATCTGTATGATTTGTCAGTAGAATTGGAAATGGACTCGTGATGCTTTGTATCTTCCTCTTTACTGAATAAAAACAATAACAGTGATCACTAGCACTTTATTGTGGTTTTAGGATTGTTTTAATCGTAAATGATGTTTTTAATGTCGTTGTCTGTTTGTAAGCCGCCCTGAGCTGGCCCTGGCTGGGAGGGCGGGGTAAAAGTTCAAATAAATAAATAAACAAGGCACTGTTCACATGGAGCATTTGCCCCATGGAAGGCACGATAGTTGGGCGGATTTTCCGGGCGCGATCACACCGGAACATCTGGGAGGCGTAGCGCACCCGTGGCCAACCCGTGGCGTGCCGTCGAAGATGTGCATTTAAAAGGTTCCTGAAACAACCTACTGGCAAATGGTTTGCCACGGGCTGCATACGGACTCCCGTGGTGTGATCGCGCCGGCACGCGGCTATTCCCCCGGCTCATCCTCTTTGCTGCGTGTGCCAACGGAGGAAGCCCCGGTGTGCTGCCATCACGTCTGATCGCCTAATGGTGGATCAGAATGCAACGGTGCAAATAGCCACGCCTCCCCCCCCCCGTTATCTGGCCCGTGTGACCAAGGCCCAAATATACATTTTTTGAAAAAACAGAACTTTGTTCAGGAGATTAAAGAAAATCAGCACACAATATGCCTACTCCTGGGCTCTTTTTGTAGCAGGAACTCCTTT